>NC_138197.1:132703803-132743916 GCF_964194105.1 Spermophilus citellus | reverse complement strand
CCTCCTCTTTCCTCCTCCTCTTCCCCCCTTTTCTTTCTCCTCCCCCTCCTCCCTCCCCTCCTCTCCCCCCTCCTCCTCCCTCTCCCCTCCTCCTCTCTGCCCTCCTCCTCCTCTCCCCCTCCTCCTCTCTGCCCTCCTCCTCCTCTCCCCCTCCTCCTCTCTGCCCTCCTCCTCCTCTCCCCCTCCTCCTTCTCTCCCCCTCCTCCTCCCCCTTCCTCCTCCTCTCCCCCCTCCTCCTCTCTGCCCTCCTCCTCCTCTCCCCCTCCTCCTCTCTGCCCTCCTCCTCCTCTCCCCCTCCTCCTTCTCTCCCCCTCCTCCTCCCCCTTCCTCCTCCTCTCCCCCTCCTCCTCTCTGCCCTCCTCCTCTCCCCCTCTTCCTTCTCTCCCCTCCTCCTCCTCTCCCGCCCCCTCCTCCTCCTTCTCTTCCCCCCTTCTCTTTCTCCTCCCCCTCCTACTTCCCCTCCTCTCCTCCTCCTCCTCTCCCTCCTCCTCCTCTCCCCCTCCTCTCCCCTCCTCCTCCTCTCCCTCCCCTCCCCCTCCTCCTCTCCCTCCCCCCCTCCTCCTCCTCTCCCCCCTCCTCTTTCTCCTCTCCCTCTTTCTCTTCCTCTCGTCCCTCCTCCTCTCCCCCTCATCCTCCTCCTCCTCCTCCTCTCTTCCCCCTTCTCTTTCTCCTCCCTCTCCTCTTCCTCCTCCTCTCCCTCCTTCTCCTCTTCTGACCTTCTCTTTCTCCTCCCCTCCTCCTTCCCCTCCTCTCCCCACTCCTCCTCTTCCTCTTCCTCTCCTTCCCCTCCTCCCCCTCCTCCTCCTCTTTCCCTTCTCCCTCTCCGCCTCCTTTATTTTTGGGAAGCACTGCCAGTAACCAAGACTCTGGTTGAGCAAATGTGCCTGTTTTCCAGAGAAGCTGCTGCCTCAGTGTGTTGGGTCACCCCAGGCGCCATCTGTGGACTCGCTGAGACAGCGCCTGCCCCTGCTTGGCTCAGTGTTCTTCCACTTCCTTGACTTGGCCTTGACACGGCATCCAGCAGCCAGCTGTTTCTCTGTGGTTTGGGTCACCTCTAGGACGTAAGCTCCCTGGGAGGGAAACTCTTCCCTCTCCTCCCCACAAGCATCTCTGGTGCTTGGAACAGCATTAGGAAGGCGCCCAACAGGTACTGGTTGGAAGAGCGTGTGGGGAGTGGGCGGATGACCCAGAGCAGCGGTGCTCCCACACTCCAGGTGCTGACCCGGCGGAGGCCAGCGGGAGCACAGCCCAGCGGGGGGCCCCTCTAGGCCTACCCCTCCAGGCCTCTGCCTGAAGCACCTTTCCTTCCCATGCCCCAGCCCAGGTGACAGAGCGTCTCTGGTGCTCCTTAACCTGGCCACACCTCTGTAAGCCCTTGCTGACATCCAGTCCCCTAACAGACCTGGAAACAGAGGCTCGGGAAGGTTTTAAGTCACAGCCAGGGCTACTGCCAGGGTGCCAGGGCGAGGCTCCAACCCCGGACTCCCTGGCTCACAGCCCACCGAGTTGAGTGCTTCTCCTTGGGGCAACCAGGAGGAGGGCACACCTGAAGGTGAGCCAGAAGACAGCTGGCCCTGGAGCCCCTAGAGAGGGTGCTGGGCTGCCACAGCTCAGGGGTGACCTCTTCCTCCCACCACAGGTGACAGCTGAGCAGGCCCGGACATAGCAGAAAACCTGGTTGGTGTCTGTCTGTCCAGTCAGAGCTGCTCCGTGGGTCACAGGAAGCTGTGGGAAGCCACGGTGAGGCCCAGGTGAGGCCCTGCCCTGGCCCTGTGACGTCAGAAGCTTCCATCTTCTCCCCTTCCTCTCTGAATGAGCGGATGTGGCCAGTGTCTGCCGTGTGGGGACTGTCCTGACACCACAGGGCCGATGGGGTGCCGTGGAAGCCCCCAAGGAGGAGAGGGCACCAGCTCCACAGCTAGGTGACCAGGGTGGCACATCAGGTGACCTGTCCACCCTGAGCTTTAGGCTCTCTGGCCCTGCAATGGGGATGACCACACCTGCTAATTCCACAAGTGTGTCTTTTCCTTCATTTGTCTACTCTTTGGTTGGTTGAGCCGTTGAGAGACAGTGCTCATTGCCTGAGGGAGGAAAGGTGTCATGGCCCTGTGCAAGCCGGATGCGGTGGGCAGCCTGTCCTCAGGAGGCTGAGGCAGGAGGATTGCGAGTTCAAAGCCAGCCTCAGCAACTTAGTGAGGCCCTAAGCACTCAGTGAGACCCTGTCTCTAAATAAAACATAAAACAGTTCTGGGGATGTGGCTTGGTAGTTAAGTGCCCCTGAGTTCAATCTGAGGTACCCCCCCAAAATAGTAAAGCCCTGTGCAAAATTTAGTTCTTCCTACCCACCCCCCGTCTCTGCAGAGCCTGGGCCCCTTCTGGGCTTCTTCTAAAACCCCACTTGGCCCAGAGGACCTTTGGTGCTGCTGCGGGGCCAGGAGAAAGCCTGCCTACTGGACTCGCCCAGGGCCCTGGGCCCAGGCTCACCCCTAGGGTTGTCTGTCCCACCCCTAGGGTTGTCTGTGCCCTGACCCCTCTTCCCGATGGCAAGAGGGACCCTGCGGGCGTGCATAGGATTCTGAGATGGAAAGATCACCCCAGGCAGCCACACAGGGCCTCGTGAGAGGAGGGCAGGGGGTCCTGTGAGGAGAGAGAGAAACTGGAAGACACTGACCATGGCTCTGAAGGTGAACGCAGGGACATAAGCCAAGGAATGCAGGCATCTGAGGGACGCAGCTGCCAAGGCCCGGCCTCAGAACAGGAAGAGAATCCGTGTGTGGGGGCCCACCCAGCGGCCTGGCCAGGACTGGAGCTGGCTGTCCTCTGCCCAGCCATGCTGTGCCCCCACTGGCTCCCTGGCCCACACCTACCTCCTGAGCGTGCCCAGGCACTGGAAGATTCCGCTTCCTTCCCTGGTGCACTTACAATGCCATGAAAATATCCCACACACAGTGTTAGGAGCTCAGCTGACCGGGCCAGTGCCCAGGACCCAGAGAAGAACCAGAAGGCCCTCCCCAGGCGGAGGTCCCTCCATTCCTCCAGGGCTGTCACCACAGCACCTCTGGGAAAGCAAACATGACCTAGAAAAGGGTCTCTGGTGAGACAGGACAGGGAGCAGCTCTTGGCCTTTGCCTGGACTTGTCCATTCCTCAAGGCCACTCAGGCCATGCCCTGCCCCACTCTGTCTCCTGTGTTAACCATTAGCACAAAGACCAGGAGCGGCTGGGCACGCGCCTCCCTCTCCCTCCTCCCTCCTCCTCCCTCTCCCTCTTCCTCCCTTTCCTCCCTCTCCTCCTCCCCTCCTCCTCCCCTCCTCCCTCCTCCTCCCCTCCTCCCTCCTCCTCCCCTCCTCCCTCTCCCTCTTCCTTCCTCCTCCCCTCCTCCCTCCTCCTCCCCTCCTCTCCTCCTCCTCCCCTCCTCCCTCTCCTCCTCCCTCCTCCTCCCTCCTCCTCCCTCCTCCTCCTTCCTCCTTCCTCCTCCCCTCCTCCCTCTCCTCCTCCCTCCTCCTCCTTCCTCCTTCCTCCTCCCCTCCTCCCTCTCCTCCTCTCCCCTCCTCCCTCTCCTCCTCCCTCCTCCTCCTCCTCCTTCCCTCCTCCTCCTCCTCCCTCCTCCTCCTTCCTCCTTCCTCCTCCCCTCCTCCCTCTCCTCCTCCCCTCTTCCCTCTCCTTCCTCCTCCCTCCTCCTCTCCTCCTCCCTCCTCCCTCCTCCTCCTCCCTCTCCTCCTCCTCCCCCCTCTCCTCCTCCTCCCATCCTCCCTCCTCCTCCCCTACCTCTCCTCCTCTCCCCCTCTTTCTCTCCTCCCTCTCCCCCTCCTCCCCTCACTTTCCTCCTCCCTCTCCTCTTCCCCTCCTCCCCCCTCCCTGTCCACCTCCTCCCTCTCTTTCTCTTCCCCCTCTTCCTCTCCTCCTCCCTCTCCTCCCCTCCTCTTCCCCCTTCCTCCCTCTCCTCCCCTCTTCTTCCCCCTCCTCCTTCTCCTCCTCCCTCTCCTCTCCTCCCTCTCCTCTCCTCCTCCTCCCTCTCTTCCTCTCTCTCCTCTCCTCCTCCTCCCTTTCTTCCTCTCTCTCCTCTCCTCCCTCTCCTCTCCTCCTTCTCCTCTCCTCCCTCTCCTCTCCTCCCTCTCCCTCTCTTCCCTCTCCCCTCCTCTCTCTCCTCTCCTCCTCCCTCTCTTCCTCTCTCTCCTCTCCTCCCCTCTCCTCCCCTCTTCTTCTCCTCCTCCCTCTTCCTCCCTCTCCCCTCCTCCCTCTCCTCTCCTCCTTCTCCTCTCCTCCCTCTCTCTCCTCCCTCTCCTCTCTTCCCTCTCCCCTCCTCTCTCCTCTCCTCCTCCCTCTCTTCCTCTCTCTCTCTCTCCTTCCCTCTCCCCTCTTCTTCTCCTCCTCCCTCTCCTCCCTCTCCCCCCCTCCCTCTCCTCTCCTCCTTCTCCTCTCCTCCCTCTCCTCTCCTCCCTCTCCTACCCCTCCTCCTCCCCTCCTCCCCCTCTTCTTCCTCCTCTTCTCCCCTCTCCTCCCTCTTCCCCCTCCTTCCTCTCCTCCCTCTCCTCCTCCTCTCTCTCCTCCTCCTCTCCTCCTCCCTCCTCCCTCCTGGCATGGGGAAGTCCTTGAAAGCAGAGAGCTTGCTTTCAGCTGTGTCCCTGGGTGCAGCAGGGCTGGGCACACAGCAGGTGCTTGGAACCTCTGAAGAAGGATGGACAGACCTTGTGGAGTTGTGTAAATATCACCTGTGCTCCACACCTGTGTGCCGGCCCAGGTGGGCAAGTAGAGCTGGAAGGGACCTGGGCTCCAGCCAGGTCGGGGGACCCTATGTTTCTCCCAGGCCTGGGCCGGGTCGGGGAGCTGCCTCCTGGGCTGTGCCTCTTAGAAGGTTCTGGGCTTCTACCTTGGACCCTGGAGGTACCAGCTCCACATGGGGGACTGTACAGTGAACCCCCTGAAGAGCTTACACTAAATGGCTCTTTCCTCATGACGCCAACCAAACCTCAAAGCTTGGGAAGGTCCTGCCCCTCAGTGCCCAGCCCCCAGGGTTCCGTGTGCTCCTGACAGCTGCCCCAGGCCCCAGAGCCTGGGAGCTCGGTGCAGAACTGGCCCTGCCCACACACCTGAGCTGTCCCAGGTGAGGCCACCATGGGACGCTGGAGGGTCAGGACCAAATGAGACCATTAGTAACCACATTCGCAGACAGACAGCAGCATGAGCATTGTCTAAGCCAGGAATTTCCCCCACACCTGGCTGACACTAGTGACCCCAGCTGCTTCACTCACCACAGCTGAGCCCTGTCCTGACAAGAACCCAGCCTCCAGAAAGCCCTTCCCCACACTGGCCAGCCCCTGCCTTCCCTCTGACCACTGGATCTCGCTGCAGCCGGCCGTAAGCTGACCTGTCCACCCCAGAGCTGTTCGTGGCAGGCTCTGGGGAAGGGCTGTGGCTATGGGCAGCCTGTACCAGGCCACCAAGTGGCAGCCTCCTCCGTCAGACTCTCAAACTGAGAGGGAGAGAGCAGGAAAGAAGCAGGAGGCCTGAGCCGCTGGTACGGCCAGCTGACGGCTCCGGTCTCTGTGGTTTCCTGAGGACGAGGCCCAGCCAGCTGGCAGGGGAGGCGACCCGCCACGAAGAGACTATCCTCCAGGATGGCGGGAGGGGCGGGGGCCGTGCAGAGAGTGCCAGCCTCCTCCCCCACCCTGCTCTGGCTGCAGTGCCAAGTCCTCTGCTCCCGCTCCCAGCCCGGCCGAAATCCAGCTTCCTCGGTCTTCAGGGCTGGCCCAGGCGGTGGGCCCAGGGGACGCAGGGGACGGAGTTTCTGGTACAATCTGAGGGGCACTGACCACATGCCTCATCTGCCCCAGAGAAGCCGAGTTTGGGGTTGGGGGCAGATGGGGTCAGAGCCACCTGGGGAGCTGCAGGCCTGGGAGTCAATGGGGCCACATGGTGTGACAAAGACTGAATAGGTCCCCCTTGTCCTCCTGGGGTTCAGGAGAAGCCCCCACCAAGAGCACTTTCCAGGCCTGGGACTCCTGGGACAGTGCTCAGCCCCAGCTCCTCTGGCTGTCTTTGGTCAGGTGCTGGGAGCACCATGCTGCCTGCGAGGACCTTGGCCACCACAACAGAGTCTGAGAGGGGGCCCTGGGCAGGAGCCAGCCTGCAGGCCACGTGGGCCAGATTCAGCTTCCTGGGACCATCCCCTTGGGGCAAGTCACCGCTCCCCATGGGAACAGCTCTGGCAGGGCGACCGCTCCTCCCCCACCCCGGGAGCCTGGGCTGAGGCCTGTCCCTGCAGCCAGCACCCCTCCCCCGCCGTGTGCACCCTGAGAACCTGGCAGGCAGCCCCTGCCTCAGCCACACACCCCCCAGCCAGGGACTGGGATCACCCTGAGGCCGGCAGCCTGGCAGTGCCGCCACCAACTGTCTCCAGGCACTGCTCCTAGGACAGGCCTGGCCTCTGCAGGAAACCCAGGAGCTTGCCTTAAGTAACTGGGCGTCCTCAGGTGGACGTCCTCAGGTGGACGTCCTGCAGCCCCACCCACTTCAGCTTCTAGGGCCTCCCCCCATCCCATCGGAGCCAGGCCCCGGCTGGCGTTTGGCAGATTCCTTGGGCGCTCCACATGGACAGTGGTGCAGTGGGCACAGAGACTGGTGGGACCCCAGGACGCAGCTGAATGGAAGTGGGGCGGGCTGACGATTGGGTCTTGTTCTCCGCCTTCTGGGACGTGAGCTTTACATTTTCATGGGGTTTCTGTACCAGTGGTGCTGGGGATGGAACCCAGGGCCTTGTGCCTGCCAGGCAGGCACCCTGCCCATGAGCTACCTCCCAGCCCCCCTTCTGTTCTTAATTTGCTGAAAGATTAAAAACATTTTTTTGCATCGATTGAAATCTCATTTTTGAATTCTTCTTTCTATGAATGGAGTGAACCTCACTCATTGGTTCTGAATTTGAACCAACCTGGCGTTCCTGGGGAAAGCCACTGGTCAGGATCTGTTACCTTCTGGCTACCTTGCTGGATTCCAGAGGCTACCGTTGGGTGGACGCTCACAGCCACGTTCATGGGGAACGCTGTCCCCTTTCCCCCTCCGCCCTCCCTCCTTCTACTCTTTCCTTTAGTTTTAATATCATGGTGATTCTGGCCAAGAAATTGGGATGTGTCCCACCCCCCTTACTTTCTGAAGAGGTTTCCATGAGACCCATGTTATTTCTTCCTTAAATATTTGGTAGAATTCACCAGCAAGGGCATCAGAACCTGGGACTTTCTTTGTGTGGAAGTTTTAATGACAAATTCAAACGTCCTTAGTAGATAGGAGACACTTCAGATTTTCTGGGTTTCTTTCTTTCTTTTTTTTCCCTCTGTCAGATTTGGTAAGTCATGTTTTTCAAGGAATTTATCAGTTTCATGAAAATTGTCGGGTGCATTGGTGTGGAGTTTTTCATAACGTCCCCTTGAGTTTCAGTGTCTGTAGGACCTGTAATAATGTCCCTATTTCTTGCCTGGTACTGGTCATTTGTGTTCTCTCTCTTTTTCTCCCTCTCTGGCTAGTCTTACCAGGGAATTAGCTATTTGGCTAAAATTTTCAAGGAACCAAATAACCAGCTCTTGGTTTTGTTGACCTTTTAAAAACATCATTTTCCTTCTGGGGAGCCACTCCAAATGCACGCACCTTTAAGTCCTGACGCATCACGGGGATCTGAAGGATCACTGTAGTCTGGGGCTTCTCCCTCCTTTGGATAATCAGGTGTGGCCCTGGGGGTGGCCCTAGGAGTAGGTGGCACCCAGAGAGGTCGAGCTGCACTCACCTGTTCCCTTGTAATCCTACCCCTGGCCTCATTTGAATAGCTTCTTACCAATAAAAGGGTTAGCATGTGCCCCCCTCTCTTTCTACAGACCCCTAAGTTCAGAGGAGCTGTCACAGGACCCAAAGAAAAAGGTATTTCTCTGTCTCTGTGTGGTTGTTTCATGGAGTGACCTGGAGTGACCCTGAGTGTCTAGTTGTGGACCACGACATTTCCTATCTTTACTATAACAGACTCAAAGCAATACAGATTTATTGTTTCGCAGTCCCTAAGGTGGGCGTCTGACTGGCCCCCGGCTCTGGGTGTCAAGATGAGGCAAGAAGATTCAGGTTAGGAGGCCCTTAACCCAATCAGCAAATCAACCACCTGATGGAATTAAGTGAGGGGTAACGGGAGGCAGATGGGTGTGGCTGGAGGAGTGGGACTTTGGGGTGTATGTTTACATTGGGCAAATGGAGATCTCTCTCTCTCTCTCTCTCTCTCTCTCTCTCCTTGCTGATCACCATGTGAGCTGCTTCCCTGGGCCACACTCTTCCACAGAGAAGAGATTTAGAGGTTTTATTTTTTCCAGGAAATTCCTCCAACTGTTATCCACAGTGTCCTTTGGGGGGTACAGTAAAGAGTGTTTGTAGGAGTCATTTTAAGGTCCCTGTCGGATGATCTCGGTCTGGTCATGGGTGGGTCTATTTCTATCGCCTTTTTCTTCTCCTGGTCGAGGTTGCGGTTCCTTGCTCTCTGTGGGCCTCCTAACTCACGGCTGCATTCCCAGGGAAACGCGGAGTGTGGCCATCGCTCAGGGTCCCTGTTATTCATTAAGGAAGGGTGTGACACCCACTTTCAGCCACTGCCTCTTTGGATTGGGCTCCCTTCCAGCCAGCCAGCCCTCCCGTCCAGGGCCACTGCCAGAGCAGGGGCTGAGCTCTTCATTGGGTCCAGTGGGATGGGAGGACCGAGCACGGGCTGCTCAGGTCATCCCAATTCACCTTCAGACTTGGCTCAGCAGATTCCTGGAATCCAGCACCATGAAGCCTCCTGGACTGTGGAGCGCCCCTGTGCTGGACCCCTCCTCTCCCCATTCCCATGCGGCTTTTCAGCAAAAGCTGAGGGTAGGTTGGTAAGGGGGGGCTCATGGGCTGAGCACTTTGGCTTTACCCTCAGGGCTCTCCTGGGCCACGGCCCCCAGCCACCCCCCAGCAGCAGCCCTGCAGATCCTCTTCACCCTCTGCTCCTGCCCCCTGCACAGGCCCAGCACATACCCCAGAAATGGCAGCTGCGGGGGCTGTCTGCTCAGCTTCCTCACACCCACTCCTCTGAACAGCCCTGGGAACCTGTCATTTAATTCCTATCCATATTTTCCTGTCATTTCCACAGGACGTCCTTCCGTGTCCTACCCGGAGGAGACATTTCTCACCAGCGTTTACAGCACGGCCACTCTCAGCCCCAGGCCTCTGCCTTGACTCAGTCCAGTTCACATTCTTTCCCAAACCTTCCTTATCTCCTCACGCCCCTTCTCTTTCCAACCTCAACTCCTCCGGGCAGCCATCCCTCCCGAGCTCAAGGTCCATTGGCCACTGCCCTTGCTCCCAGGATAAAGCCTGCCTCTGTGACTGGCCTGTAAGGCCCCCTTGTACCTGGTGCTGGCATCCCTTGGTGACTGTCCCATCCCACCACCAGCTCCAGGACAGTCCTGCATTACCCCAGGCCATCGTCCACCTCTGTGTCCTCTCTTCCTGCTGCCTGCAGGGATTTCTCAACCCCATGTCAGGAGCAAAAGGACTGGTAGGACAGGAAACCACATTTCTCTTCATCGTGCGGCAAACTGGCTCAGAATTATGCTGTGACCTGTTTCCTCCTGCAATCGTGGGGGGCTCTGGTGGTCTTCATGTTTATGGTATATGTCGATGCTGCAGACTCTTGTCCCAGAATACTGGATTCCAGGCGCACTTTTTGAAAAAAGAAAAAGTGAGTGCCAAAACAAAATCAAGCCAACCACCAGCTCAAACCCCAAATCAAACCCGAGACAAGGATAATCTTCTCAGCACGTCTTCTGTGCTTGTTGATGGATGCGTGGTCCCAACACTCACCTGTAAACAGCCCCTGTGAGGAGCGAGGGCAGCCTGAGTGTCCCTTTTTTGCTTTAGATTTTCATTTTCTTTTGCAATCGCCCCTGCCTCTGCTATATCTCAGACAAGAGAGCAGGATGAGGCAGGTCAGCTCGGGA
Organism: Spermophilus citellus; assembly: GCF_964194105.1. NCBI lineage: Eukaryota > Metazoa > Chordata > Mammalia > Rodentia > Sciuridae > Spermophilus > Spermophilus citellus. The sequence continues at coordinate 132,733,925 of NC_138197.1, read as the reverse complement.
AGGGGCTTACAGAGCGATACACCTCACCCGGGACGTTAGTACACAGGTGGATTCTCTATCAGAAGGTTGGGGGTGCCGCTAGTAATCTGGGCTTTCCCAAGACCCCTAAGTGGGTCTGATGTGCTCTTGGAGTATGAGAAGTATCTGGGCTTAAACTCAGCCAGATCTACACAGGACACATTCCCAGGTTAAATGATACAGTTTTTGAAGAATAAACTCATGACTCTCCCGTGACAAAAAAATGAATCTGTAACAAAGATTTCTTTTAAAATTAATCAATGGATGAGGGGACCAGTAAGATGTTACAGTCCCTTAAAAGGAAGACCCAAGGAACAGACACTTATATAAGCAACTAGGGAAGCTGAAATGAACCTGTTCAGAGATGCAAAACTGCTTCTTTCCATGGAGGAGAGACTTTCCCTTCCACTAGAGGAAATTCATTTGAGCCTCTCCGGATAGAGTCTTTGCTGAATTATGAGTTTCCTGCAACTTACCAAGTTGTAGAATTGCTCAAGGCAATGAAAAGCATAAACACTTACAGATTCCGCTAATGCCTTGTGCTCCTTTCAAAGGGTGTTCTGAGCCTTCCTTCCCTCCCTCCCTCCCTCCCTCCTTCCTTCCTTCCTTCCTTCCTCTGTTTACCTGCATGGTCACATTCCAGCTGCAGACCTGACTCTCTGAGCTCTGGGCTCCTTACATATAAATAGACTAATGTAATGTACTCTGAACATTTGCCGCCAGGATTGAATTGTGCCGTGACCACAGAGCCTTGGCAGGTGCATAGGGCATAAATGTGCTAGCAGAACAGCAGGCCCTGACCTGGCACAACTGTCCTGTCAACACGTTGTGTTGCACCTGCTGGTCTGGGGAGTAGGACAGAGAAAGCTTTGCTTCCGGGTGGGCTGGGATGCCACTCGGGGGGAGGGCAAGGGCCATTGTGCAGCAGGCCAGCAGGGACCTGGACAGGCCCGGGGCCGAGAGCTTCCCCCGCCCTGGCTGGGAGCAGGGGTCCCAGGGTGGCCGCGGCTCGTCCCTGCACTCACCCCTTGGCTGGCTCAACACCCCTGGTGTCCGCACACGCTGAGGGCAGGGCTGGGCCTGGGCATGGGAGCTCAGTCACACGGCCCCATCGCCAAGTTCCTGTCGGCTCTGGAGACAACGCTGAGAACGCGCCGTGCAAGAGGCACTTCCTGAGCTCTGACTGGTCACTAGCTGTGCCAGGAGGCTGGCATCACAGACTGTGAGCAGGGAGTGACTCTGTCCCAGACCCTTGCGGGCCACGGCAACCAGAAGCCCAGTAAGGACCAAGGCCCATCCAGGGCCACCCGAGCCACAGCAGGGGCAGAGCCAGGGTCTGGGTGCCCAGCCTCTAGCTCACCCAGGGCTCCACAGCGGCCGGCAAGGAGGTCAGTACGTCCCTCAGGACCACACACAAAGGGCTCCTGGGCCTCGGGGTAGGGTCAGCTGGGACAGGGCCTGTCCTGCAGGTCGCAGGGTGAGTTCCACGGGAAGCCAGCACGGGATGCAGCTGTGGGAAGTCAGAGCCGGTCACCTCCACAGCCTGTCCTTTTGTGGGAGCTGGGGGTGGGGGCCACTGCTGCAGTTAGCCCTGTGTCCTCTCCTGTGGAGCAGGAATGTGATTCCTGACCCAGAGGCTCAGGTTAGAGACCAGGGGTCCCAGCGGAATGCAATGGGCTCATGAAATTTTCCTCTAAAACTGGGGTGACTGGGGTGCAGGACCTGGAGCAGAGTCAGCTCCGCCCGCCTGCCAAGGGGGACCATGGTCAATACCTGGACAATCAACAAAGTCCAGCAAATGAGTGAATGAGAAGGGGGCAGGGTCCCCACCCTCACATCCAGTGTCAGGTTGTCCCATTTCATAGCTAAGGACAGTGAGACTCAGAGAGGCCGGGCCTCCTGGAGACCAGAGAACAGTCAGCCCTCCAGGTCAGCTGTCGCCTCCCAACCCCGGGGACACATGGCCAGGAACCACCGTCTGTTCCCATCCACCACCATCTGCTCCAGTCGGTCAAACAACCAGGGCCACAGTGAGGTGGCAGACGGTGGGTACAGAGGGCAGGAGAGGTCCTGGGTGGGCTGTGCGCTTGCGGCTGGCCCAGAGGGCAAGAGGGAGATCTCCAGGAGGAAGAGGGTGGACAGTCTGTATGCCAAGTCCAGCTTTCAAAGAAATGGAGGCAGAGCTGCCAGGGTCTCTTCCTAGCTAAGTCCTGTGTGTCCTGGATCCACCTTCCCACCTGTCCCAAACAGGCTGTGGGGAGCCACCCCACCAGGCCAGATGAGGCCCGGGTGTGGGGAAGCTCTTTGACCCAACCCACAAGAAGAGCCAGTGTCCTCTGGGAGAGTGACCCTCCATCTGCAGAAGCAGTCACACTGCCCAGCCACCAAGGAGCCAGGGAGGGACCTCAAAGGGGAGGGAGGTAGTAACGGGGGCATGCAGAGGCCCTGTGGACAGGGGACACACAGAGCCCAGAGCCCCAAGTCCTCCAAACAGCCCTGGGGCAGGTACCTGAGGCCCTCCAGGCACGCACTGGACACCGTGATGAGCGCTGAGCCATTGACCAGGGGGACCGGGCACTGTGCAGACAGGAGCTTTGCTCTCATGACCTTGCGTTGTCTCAGCAGCCTGCCGAGTAGTCCTTATGCCCACCCAACGGATGAGGAGACTGGGGACCAGATGCTGAGAGATGCACCAAAACCCCAGCTCCCTGGGGCCTCAGCACAGGCTGTCCGAGACCCGCCCTCCTGTGCAGGCAAGAATCTGCCCCCCACTAGAGCCGGGTCCCACTCTGCCTCCTTGCCTGGCTTCCAAGAAAGCACTTCCCCGCCTCTGGCTGCTTATGACTTCACGCTGATCCATTCAACAAGCTTCAATCAAAACGGTCACTGCAGGACCCTCCTCCTTCCTGAATCTCTGGCCCAGGCCACAGTTCAGTCAGGTCAGGGGAGAGAGGACGCTCCAGCGAGGAGGCGGGGCCTGAGAAGAGGCTGCTGGACGGGGCCAGGGCCAAGCGCGCGGCTCCTCCTGCAAACCTGGCACTTTGTGAGGGCTCCGGGCCTGTGGGCGGGACTGTCGTCCCATGTTACAGCCAGGACGAGCGAGGCCCAGAGAGGTCAGCCAGCCTGGAGACCCAGAGGACACCAGTCAGCCCTCAGGCCCGGGTGCTGCCTCCTGGCTGCGGGCCCATGGCCAGGGGCCTCCCTCTGCTGGGCACCCCAGCTTCCATCCCTGAGCCCTGCAGCTTCTGTGCTTCCATTTCCCAGAGGTGGTAACTGAGCACCAGAGCTAGAGGCTGCTGACCGTGAAACACTTGTTCTTTGCAAAAGGGTCACTCTTGTGTGAATGTTCTGTCTGCGCCTTGAACGTTTGCCAGAGTAAGTCACGTCCACCAGCCGGTCTCCCCAGACAGCAGCTCTGTGGAGCCAGAGAGAGGGAAGGGGAGGGCTCTGGTGGGACTGGCTCCAGAGCAGGCATCCTTTCTGCCCCCATGAGGTTTACAGGAAAACCCAAAACAGCAGGGTCAGAAGGGCGCCACGAGGTCCATGTGCCTCTAAATCATGGCCCCTGGAGCTCTGAAGTCCAGGGCTGGGGAAGGGAGCAGAGGGCTCTGAGGTCCATCTGAGTGCAGGACAACTTCTCCTACTGGTGAGACTAGGGAGGACGCCAGCCCTTCCCTAGGCCTCCAGCTTGGTGGTCTCCCTGGGCTTCCCCCGACGCCCACACACACCTGGAGGCAGATCCCAGCCCACCCTCCTCCCCACCCCAGCTCACCTGCATGAAGAGTGGAGAGTCTTACTAAGGCTTTATTGCTGGCCCTGGCAGGGACTTTGCCTGGCCACCACCCAGCCCACCCCATACTGCACCCATCCTCAGCGTCTCCACCATCCCTTCCTTGGCAGAGCCTCGCCCGGTCACCGTTTTCCTCCCCAGTGACAGGCTTTCTGCCTCTGCTCTTTCCTCTCCAGTTTCCAGCCCCATAATCCTCACACCCTGGTCCTCATGAGCCATTCACTCCGCTGTGCGTCCTATACTCACTCTGGACCGTGAAGTGTCTTGCAAGCTACCAGGTGAGCCTGGCACCGGTCCACAAATGCCGACAGACGCCGTGAGGCTCCTGGGGCAGACACAAAGGACAGTTGATGACTCATGACAGGAATCAAAACATGACCATTTTTGCACGTCAGTGTCCCAAGGGCAACACAAACAGGCCAGGCGGGACCTCGTACTGCAGACAGGAGAGGAACCCTGAACTGAGCCCGAACTCTTATAGTAGGCAGCAAGAGTGCCTGCCATTTGCTATGGAGGGAGAGCGGCTCTGGATTTCCAGGCTGTTCCATTACAGTATATTGACTAGCACCCTCCAGAGCCTTCCATCCATCCGGAACCTCTGAATGTCGCCTTTATTTGGAAACCGAGTCTTTGCAGATACAACATCAAATCAAGATGAATGATGGGGGGGTCCTTAATTCAATATGGCTGCCGCCATTATAAGAGGGGAAATGGACAGAGAAGAAAGAGGTCTTGTGACAATGGAGGCAGCGGTTGGAGTAACGCTGCAGCACACCCAGGCAGCTCAAGGACTGCAGAGGCTGGAAGAGACCAGGACGGATCCTCCCCTGGGGCCATCAGAGCAGGCCCTGACCACACCTCCACCTCAGACTTCTGGCCTCCAGAACCGTGATGCGTTCCTGTTGTTTGAAGCCCCTGGCTTGTGGTCATTTACTCTTGCAGCCCTAGAAACAGAGTTCACCATTATACAAAATCCTTGAAAAGACAGTCTAGGTCAAAGGGCAACTGGGGCCTCATTCACATCTCACACAGAAACCCGGAAGGCTGTGGAGCGTCCTCCCCCACACTCCCAGTGACCACACATCAGGACTGAAGCCTCAGTGGTGTGTGTCCTCCCCCTCCCCGTCTATTATGACTTTATCTTGTCTTTTGGGGACCTCACCCTTGCTGCGAATGGCTCATCATGCCAACCCCACCCCCATGAGGGAGATTCTAATACGATCTATCATTGCCCCATAATGGACTTCCACCCAAGATGGTTTGGAAAAAGGGAAGCACATATTTCAAAACTTAAAAAGCTGGAATATCAGGCTGGGTGGTGGCTCCGTGGTCCAGCACTTACCTAGCACATGTGAAGCACTGGGTTCTATTCTTAGCACCACATAAAAAGATGTATTTTTTTAAAAAAAGGTGGAATATCTAGGCCCCACCCTACAGCTGACTTTGGAGAGCGGGTGAGGGGCTTGTCAAGACCAAGAGCAAGTTGGAAGCAGTTGGTCAGTGCGAACTCCTGCCCCCTGAGAGCTGCCTTCTGTGTAGGTCACCAGTTTCTACCAAAGTAGGGTCAGATCAGAAGACAGAGAGATCACAGGGTGGGCTCAGCCATTGGGAGCAGAGAACTGGAGCGTGGCTGAGGCCAACCAGGGGCACAGCCTACACCTTCCCTGGTGGACGCAGGAGAGCACATGTTTAACAAGCAGCAGCCTCTGACCACCTCCACCCTTGTCCCCTCTCTGCCTGCAGAAAACTTAACCCCATCGTAGCTCCCAGTCCTCACGTCCACATCAGCAGGTTTCCATCATAGTCTCAAGTGCCATCAGGCCAACGTGTTGCCTTAGAAAGCCCGTTGAAACATGGCCCCCCGGGCTGGGGATGTGGCTCAAGCGGTAGCGTGCTCGCCTGGCATGCGTGCGGCCCGGGTTCGATCCTCAGCACCACATACAAACAAAGATGTTGTGTCCGCCGAGAACTAAGAAATAAATATTAAAAATTCTCTCTCTCTCTCTCTCTCTCTCTCTCACTCTCTCTTTAAAAAAAAAAAAAAAGAAACATGGCCCCCTGGGGCCTTGACCTCCCAGGACACGTGGACCTGGTCACGACCCCAGGCCTCCCAGCCTCCAAGTGCGTGGCTGTGGAGGGGTGAAAGGTTCCCTCGTTAACTGGAACTCCTGCTGCCTAACAAGGGAGATGCGAGGGCTGACGAGGTCCAGAGCCCAGGTGTCTGTCTGCTGCCATCTGGGAGGAGGCAGGGGCTCGCCCAGGGAGAGCATGGGCTTCTGAGGGCCCTGCCCACAGGCCAGCTGGGCACACAGGCTGTGAGACAGGGTGACACCAACTGCCCACTGTCCACGTGTCATCTGTTGTGACCCCTGTGTCCCCATTTATAGATGAGGAAGCCACTGGCCAAAGTCCAGGGGCTGGGGCTGGGGTTCAGTTGGGGGCCCTAGGACTGCACAGGGTCCACTCCACAGCACTCCAGCCCCAGCCAAGCTTGGAGGTTACCATCCAGAGGTGGCAGGAACCCTGCCAAGGGACACAGAGACAACTGCTTATCCTGTGGCAGAGAGATGTCCCAGCTCCCAAGTCTACAGCATCAGGAAGGTGCAGATAGGACAGCAGGCCCTGAGGGCGGATGCCTCTGGTGGGGGCGCGATTCCCCCACTTGGGGAGGCTGGCGAGGCCCCACCCTTCAGGAGGGACCGGCTGACCAACCCCTGCTCTGGGAACCCACAAGAAGGGTCTTGTGACATTTAGGAAAATGTGCAGAGCATCGTTTGGAGTAGCAGAAGCTGTGCGTCCATGAAAGGTGCCTTGGGGGTCCAGCGAACACCCCGTCTCTGGAGTGTGACAAAGCCGCAGCAGGAGACACCCACCAAGCTCTAGACGAAATGCCTCTGGGATCACATCAACTAAAATATATATATATATATATTAAAAATACCAGATGATGTGAATGCAGAGGGCCAAGTGGTGCAGCTGGGTGTTGCCCAGGTCACCCTGGATTGCTGCCTGTGGAACGTTTTCTGGTTTTGCTTTTGTTTTTTGGTTTTCCAAATATCCAGTCACAACGTGTCCTATTTTTAAAGTGGAAGGAACACGTGAGTGCATCTACCCGGGGGCCCAGCGCAGCCTCACGCAGGATTAAAAGAACCTTCCATAAAAGAACCATTAAAAGGATCATCTTGAGCCACATCTAGAACTGAGTCCGTCTCCACTGCGGTCTCTTGGGTGAACGCTCCCTGGTGTGGATGGACGTACAAAGCCGCAGCTTAGCAGGGAATGATCTCCTCATGGCTCCTGTGCTCTGCACCCACCGTGGGGCCCTGAGACTCTTCTGTCCCCCGCTCCCAGCCCCCCCCCCCCCGCGCTGCTCTGGGCCCTGGGCTCCCCCTGCCCAGAGCTGTCTTCTGGCTTCCGTCTCCTGTGGTCCCACAGCCTCTCCAGCTCCCCACACCCTCCACCAGGGTGGTGCGTTGTCCCCGAGGGTAGACCTACTTCAACACTCACTGTCACCCGGAGGCTGCGCCTGTTGGTGCTCTGCCCCGGGCCGGGCAGCCCCCGCTCACCCACTGTCTCTGGATCCCTCCCGTCCCTGGCGCCCTGCAGCTGGAGTCGTGACCGCAGCATTTCCAAATTGGCTTCTTTCCTTTCGTGACGTCCACTGGAGGTCCCTCCCCATGGACTGTGGCTCCACAGCCCGTTTATTGCAAGCCCTGACTGCTCTTCCACGGCTGGACGTGCCCCAGGTCATCCATCCGCTGGCTCGGGGACATCTTGGTGAATCCCGCCTTTGGCCAATCACAGAGAAAGCTGCTCTGGACATCCACACGCGGGTTTTCGTGAGGACTTGGGTTTTTAGCCACTCTGGGTAAACCCCAAGGTCCAGCTGCCCCGTGGTGTGGCGAGAGCACTTTCAGCTGTGGGAGAAGCCACCGAGCCACCAACCTTGGCCGGGCCACCTCGCATTCCCACCAGCAAGTGCCGCACCTTGCTGTAGCTCCCGCCCGCCAGCCCTTGGTGCAGTCTCTGTGCGGCTGCGTCCTTCTGATGGCCTCCCCATCCCGCGGGCCCGGACTCTGCTGGGCTGCTTGCTCCCTCCTCTAGCTGCACCTCCTTCTCCCCCACTGGCCTCCAGGGTTCTAGGCTCAAAACCGCCTCCTCTGAGAGGTCCTCCCCATGCTCTGCCTGCGAGGGCAGCAGGTGGGAGGGGACGACCTTGTGACACCCTTTTTGGTGGCTGGCTGGTCCTCTGAGCACCACTCCAGTCTCCTTCCTCAAGGTGCTGGAGGTGTAGGGCGCGGGGCTCAGCACAGCTCTGTGGGTGAGCGGGGAGCAAACCAAGTGGTGACCTTTGACCACTGACGGGGGTCCCCCGGGGGACAGCAATGCTGGCAGGGCAGCCTTAAAGCACTCTGGCGTTTGTAGAGGAGTGAGTGGGCTCCTGGTCGAGGGATTCAGCTCCAGAAAGAGCCCCTCGGTCTGCCTTCTGTGAAGTGGGCACGGCCAACCCTGTCTCCTGCTCCAGCAATGGCAGTGGGTCCTCTCTGAGAACAGGCTGGCGGCCATGGTGTGACAGCCAGCACACCGTGTGTGTGTGCGTGTGTGCGTGCTGTGCCTCACCAGGCCCACCCTGAGCTGTGTCTATCTTCTCTCCTGCCTCTGCCTCTTGAGTCCTTACCTTCCCCTGGCTCAGTAGAGAGGCCCAGCCTGGGCCCTCCCTCTGTCCCTCTCCCCAGGCTGGGGACCTTGGTACCACTTGGGTTGGGGCAGGGTTGGCCTGTCTGCTCTGGGGTGTCCCCTGGGCCTTGCTCTCATGGCCTGAGCCTCCAGCGATGGAGGCAGGGCTGGGCTGTGAAATCTGGGGCAGAGACCAGCACCGACTCACCCTCTAACTCAGCCAATCTGGCCTGGCCACCCTCTCGCCAGTCTTGGTCAGTCTGTAGCCATTTAGGTCAGCAGGAACAGAGAGGATATAGGAGTCAATGGTAGTCATTCCCCTGGCTCCAAATAAGGGGCACGGGGTGACTTTCTAGGCTCCTGCAATCCATTCGTCCACCCATTTATGCTCCACCCATCCATCCACAGTCATTCATCTGTTATCCTTCCACCTGTCAGAGATCCACTCATTCCTCCCCATCCATCCTCCACCCACCCATCCATCATCCACCCATCCACCCACCTATCCATTCACCCAATCATCCATCCATCCCTTCATCCATAATCCACCCACTCATCCTTCCATCCACTCACCCATTCATCCATCCATCTATCCATCCACCCACCCCTCATCCACCCACATGTCAATCCATCTGTCCACTCATCCATTCATCCACCCATTCATTTTCACCCATCCATCCATCAATCCATCCATCCATTCACCCATCTACCCACCCATCCATTCAACCGTCCACCCATCCACCTATCCATCATCCACCCATCCACCCACCCATCCATCATCCACCCATGCATCCACCCATCTACCCACCCATTCATCAGCTCATCCACCTAGGTATCCACCCACCCACCCATCCATCCATCCACTTGTCCATCCACCCATCATCCATCCACCCATCTACCCACCCATCCATCATCCACCCATCCATCTACCCATCCACGTACCTGTCCATCCATCCATCCATCCATCCATCCACCCACCCATCCATCATCCATCCATACATCCACCAGTCCATCCGTCCATCCACCCACCCACCCATTCATCCATTGTCCATCCATTTTCCATCCATCCATCCATCCATCCACCCACCCATCATCCACCCATGCATCCACTCATCCACCTACCCATCCATCCATCCACCCATGCATCATCCTCCGTCCAACTGTCCACTCCTGCTGTTTGTCTGATGTCTGCTTTGAGGGCCCTCCTGGCCGTGGACACAGGGGCTGCCTGTCTGGTCCCTGACTTGGTAGGGCTCATGACAGGCTGGGAGAACAGAGGTAGATGGGGAGCATGGGCCTTCATGCCAGGGGAGATGTGCTGTAACGGGGGTACCCAGTGTGGGTGGAATGTGACCTCCTGTGCTTCCTGGGGTGCTGGAAGATGTGGTCAGAGGTTCAGAGTAGGGGCGAGGTGAGAGACCTCAGAGCCGCTGGGGCAGGTCTCAAACACAGCTAAGGAACCTGCAGCCTGTAACAAGCGTCAAATCCCACACCACGACACTGGCCCTCCTACAGCGTGCGGTACAAGTGCTAATGCTAGCTAGTCGCCCCCCATACAGCCCCCATACAGCCCGTGTCTGCCGGCAGCCCGCCCCTGTCCCTCCACAGCACCTGGGCACACCAACCTGCTTCCCACATCGGGCATGGCCTGATCCAGGCCTTCAAACAAGGAAACATGGCACCTGTGACCTTTGTGTCACCTTCTTCACCCCCCTCAAGTTTCCAGGGTTGTTCCTGCTGAGTCAGCCGGTCCCTCCTGTCCGTGGTCAGTTTGCGGGTGGCAGGAGGGTCTGCTCGTGCTTCTCTGTCTGTTCAGGGACAGATGGTTCCCTCTGTGGCGAGTGAACCTTCATCTTGGCTGCTAGGAACACTCAGGCACGACTTCTGGACGTGTATTTACCACTCTCTTGGGTGTATGGGTGGGTAGAGTGGCGTGGCCGTGGTCAGCCTGCGGCCGACTCCGGAGACCTGTCGGCGGCTCTCAGAACCACTGCACGGCTTTCCAGTCCCACCCCAGCGCACACGCTCGCCAACGCTCGTTAGTTATTTAAACAATTTTTAATTAAAAAAAAAATCTAAAATGTATTTCTAATATTATTTTCTGGTGCCAGGGATTAAACCTAGGCTTAACTGTTGAGCTGCATCCCAGCCCTTTAAAACAAAATTTATTTCTTTTAAAATTTGAGACGGGGTCTCACTAAGTGGCTTAGGGCCTCAATAAGTTGGTAAGACTGGCCTCAACTTTTGATCCTCCTGCCTCAGCCTCCTGACTGCGGAGATGACAGGCATGTGTCCCTGCTTTGCCAGTTAGTTTTTAGTATAACCTCCTGGTGCTCATGAAGCAGCAGTCACTGGGCTCTTCTTTGCATTTTCCTAATGATCCGGGTTGAGCACCCTTCCGTGGGCTAGTTGCCGTGGCACACCTTGTCTGGGAAGTGATCACTGCAAATCCCTTGGTCATTTTCTCATTGGGAGATATATATATTTAGTTGTTTCATTGTCATTTTTTTTGGTAGTTTTTAAACAACTATATTCTGGATTTTGACATTTTGTTAGATAAGTGATTCCCACATATTTCTCCTCCCTAGGAGAGCTGGGCAGGCCCGAGGAGGGACTCCCTAGGAGAGCTGGGCAGGCCCGAGGAGGGACTCCCAGGAGAGCTGGGCAGGCCCGAGGAGGGACTCCCAGGAGAGCTGGGCAGGCCCGAGGAGGGACTCCCTAGGAGAGCTGGGCAGGCCCGAGGAGGGACTCCCTAGGAGAGCTGGGCAGGCCCGAGGAGGGACTCCCTAGGAGAGCTGGGCAGGCCCGAGGAGGGACTCCCTAGGAGAGCTGGGCAGGCCCGAGGAGGGACTCCCTAGGAGAGCTGGGCAGGCCCGAGGAGGGACTCCCAGGAGAGCTGGGCAGGCCCGAGGAGGGACTCCCAGGAGAGCTGGGCAGGCCCGAGGAGGGACTCCCAGGAGAGCTGGGCAGGCCCGAGGAGGGACTCCCAGGAGAGCTGGGCAGGCCTGAGGAGGGACGCAGGCAACAGCGAACGGCCTCACCTGCTCAGTCCCCACCTCCAGTCTGTCCTCGGCAGCCTCAGGGCTTACTCTGTTGGTCCCTGTGCCCTGGCACCTGAGGCCTGAGAACAGATGCCCCCTGGTCCACGGGCCCTGGGCTGATACCTAGGATGACACATTATATGACTTGACCTTCCAGAACGTTCCTGCCCTGGGAGATAAAAGACAAGGAACCTTATTGTTTCGGGGGCTTCCTGGCCACCCACTTCCCTGAACAGGGAGATGGCCAGTCCTCACTGGGTGAGCTGCTCACATAGGAGGTGACCATTGGCTTCTTGTCATGGCCTGGATCTGGCATGTCCTGGAGGCTCAGGTGTTGCCAGCTTGGTCCTCAGTGCATCAAGGCTCAGGAGCGAGCTTTCAGGCCCAGGCTGGGTCTGACCTCACCAGTGGATTAATCCACTTGATGAATAAACCCGCTGACAGCTGGATGGACTGCCAGAGGGGGACCCAGCTGGAGGAGAGGGTGGGGGGCGTGCCCTGGGCCGACTCACCACCTTCCAGCCGCTCCCTCCTTCTGGGCCCAGCTGCCCCGAATGGACAGCCCTCCCCTGCCACGCACCTCCCCCATGGTGTCCCTGCCTGAGCCAGTCAGCCAAAGACTGCAACTCGGAACCAGAGCCAGAGGGGCCTTCCTCTCTGTCGCTCTCACCAGGGATTTGTTCACGGCAGCCACGGCTGACCCACGCCAGGGCAGGTGGATGCCCTTTCCTTTCAAGTGTGGTTCTGCTGTGCCATGGACGTCCCTGCCCTGGTCTCTGCATTGAAATTCCTGAAACCACCCAGACCCGGCCTTGACCTCACCGTGGCTGCCTCCTTCCCGGACACCTCAAGGCTGTCCAGGAGGCACCTCCTGGCTGGGCTCTGTTGGCTCCCCAGCTCACCTGGCCATGGCCGGGTCCCTCAGAAGGGGTGGAGCCCTGACAAGCTCCTGGCCCGTCCCCGCCTCCCTTTTTCATTTTGTGATCTACCTTTAAAAAGTGACAGCTTTGGTTTTGGAGTGGTCCAGTCCCAGAGGTGCTGGGCAGAAGCACAGAGTCCCTGGGCGCTCCCAGCCCCCGCAGGGCTTCCCACCACCAGCACCAGAGGGGCAGCCCGACACACCCCAAGTCCCTAGTTTGCTTTAGGGGTCCCTCCCTCGTCCAGCCACGGTCAGGTAGGACAGTGCTGCTACCCCTTCCACCTCCTCTCCTGGCCCCAAAGGCTGGAGCTCTTTCCTGCCTGGGCTTCGCCTTCCCAGGGTCCCGTGGTTGGAATCGCACGGTCCGTGGCCTTTGCAGATTGGCTTCCGACACTCAGTCCTGTGTTTGAAGCTCTCCATGTCTTTGTGATGTGATTTTGAATGCTGTCACGGTCCCCTCTGGATGGCCAAGCTGGTTGGTCCATCACGTCCTGAAGCGCATCCTGGCTGCGTCCAGTGCCCCTCAGTGAATCTCAGCCCGTCTTCTCTCCCCGCTGGGCAGGTGTGAAGGAGAAGCCTGGTCCAGCCGAGGGAAGGGCCCGTGCAGAAGTCCAGCAGAGCCGGTGCCCGTGTGCCTGGAGTGGACTTCACGGGCAAGGGGAGGGGAAGCCCAGGCTGGGGCACACCAGCCTGCCAGGGGCCAGCATGCAGGGAGCTGGACCCAGAGGGTGTCCAAGGCGGGGAGCAGCATGGCTTAAGAGGCAGACCAGAGACCAAGGCTGCCTGGCCTGCGGCAGGTGTAGGAGGCAGTGGGGAGGGGCTCGGGGAGCCCAGCTGTGGGGGCCGGACTCAGGCTCAGCCATGCTGGGCACCGGAATCCTTTCTCATCTCCAGGCCGGGTTCTGCCGGTCCACCTGCCTGCAGCCTCTGCCCTGCTCCCTCCCAGGTCCTGCTCTCCTGCCTCGCTCTGGGGCAGTGTGACACAGTGGCCGTAGCACCCGCTGCTCTGCCCCAGGAACATGGCAGGGGATCTGCAGGGACAGTCTTGCCTTTGACATGAGCCAAGCGCTGGGCAGTTGCTCCTGTTTAATCTTTACGGTGGCCACGGGGGGCAGGTAGCACCTCCTCATCCTCTGGTGGGGAAAGAGGCCGGAGGAGAGTGGAGGGGGGGGGGCAAGGCCATCCCGGGGCAGGGGGCGGGCTGGGTGTGCAGAACGCCCCCTTGGCACGGGCTTCCCCGCCCTCCCCTCCCCCTTCCGCAACGCACCGTCCTCTGCACACTAAAGAGGAGTCCCTTGGTTCCTCTCCCTTCTGAAGGGCCCCCGGGGGTGTCCCCGACCGCAGGGTTGGGGGTAGCTCCTGTCTGTCTGCACAGAAGGGGGGCTGGTGGGGTGCGGGATTGGCAGCTGCGACCGTACTGGACAGCAGTCGGACAGCCTGGCTTCCTGGCGCCGCCCTAGGCCTTTACCTCTCCACCACCCTCACCTGAGGGGGCTGTTCTTGTTGGAGCTGGACTTAGGGGTTCAGGAGGACCCTTGGCTTTTGGATGCCCACCTGGGGGTCCTGGAAGTCTTGGGGTCTCTGACACTCACCAATAGTGGACAGATGCCCTGTCCCCCTGCCTCCTCTTCCCAGGTGGTGTGCCGCCGGCTGCCCATGGGCCACTAGATGGCAGCAGAGCCCCACAGATCCCATCCTGAGCCCACGCGGCTGGTGCTGGGAGAGTGGAAGTCCCACCCTGGCACTCTGCCGCCCTGGCTCCCTGTGGGCACTGCAGTCCAGGACAGGCCCAGAGGGGCCCTGCTGGGGCAGAGTGGAGCAGCCACACCCTCTCAGTGTCCCTACACGGTCACCATGCTGCCCTTGCAACTGTGCTGGGCAGAGTTTGGTGGGACAGGACCTGGGTCCAGGTCCCACCCTCTGGCCCTGCGCACTGTGTGGGGGAGACCTAGAGTGAGGGTGCCCTGGAGGGGTGTCTTGCCCACCTGTGGTCAGGAGGTTTCCCAGGAACCAGCCCCATGGAGGGGAGGCAAGGGGGCCAGCCGCTCCCGCGGGGATCTCAGGTGTGGCCCCGGCTGGGGTGTGGGGCTGACCCATGGCTGCAAAGGGGCTTCCCCCCTGACTTGCAAATCAACAATTAAGAATCTCCAGGTGACCAGAGCAGAGCGGCAAGTCAAATGTGGGGCCCTTCAGCCTGGAGCCCATGGACTGGCCAGGCACACCCCACCACGTGCAGAGCCCTTGTTCTCTGCCTTCAGGCTCCCTGTGGCCCTGTGTCCAGACCCCATTCTACAGAGGAGGAAACTGAGACCAGGGAGGGAAGCTGCCCCCTAACCCACCCCAAGGGCTTCTGCTCCTCTACTACGGCCCCAGGAGCTGGGTCATCCCGGAGGCCAGGCCCTGGCTGCCTTCCTGCTTGGATCTGGATGCTTCCTGGCAGGTGTGAGGGACCCCGAGGGGCCAGTAAGCCCCAGGCAGTGAGTGTCCAGCTGGTGAGGATGGTCAGATGTGCTTCTTTACACAAATGATAGCCTCTTGTGGGCCACCAGATTCCAGCCCACAGAATGTCCCGCTGCCAAGCAGGCTGCGTCCTTCCTGGGGACCCTCTGCCTCCTCCCCTCACCAGCTGGGGCTCAGGAAGGCGCTGGGGCCGGCAGGGGGCGCAGTCACCCCGTCTGAGCTCTGAGCCTCAGGACAGGCTCCAGGCTGCAGCCCTGGGCAGGGCCCTGGGGCTGTCCTCCTCTGGTCTGGGGCTACCTGAGAGCAAAGGCTTTCTGGCCCTTGGGGGAAAGGTGCCCTCTACAGCCCCACATCCTACTGGGCCCTGACGCTCTGGCCCTCCTCCTTCCCCACAGTCAACCTGAAGTGGTCCTTGGCCATGGGTGGTCCCGTCTGTTCCTCTTTGCCAAGGTTCGGGTGACTGGGCCCCTGGCAATGGTGCCCGAGGGGCCGAGAGTGGGGGCCTTTTCCTTGTTACACCCTGGAGGTGCCTGGGCCCCCCTACCCGGCCCACCTTCCCCTGTCCGGTTTGGACTGCTCCAGCTTGGGCAGGTGCTGGGCCAGTGATCTGTACAGAGGGCTGCTGCTGCCTGTCCCCTGCCAGTCTCCTGTGGCTGTCTTAACAGGTGACCAGAAACTGGGGGTGGGGACCCTTAACACCCCAGGAGTTTATCCCTCGCAGTTCCAGAGGCCTGGGATCAGAATCCAGATGTTGGCAGAGCTGTCCCTTCGAAGGCCCCAGAGAGTCCTTCCTGCCTCCTGGGCCCAGACACCCTTGGCCTGTGGCCACCACGCCTTCTCTGCCTCCTCTCACAGGGTGCCCACTGCGGTTCAGGGCTTATCGGATGATCCAAGACCCTGTCTTCAGATAAGGCCAGGCTCCCGGCTGCCAGGGGTCAGGACCTGGACGCCGACCCCGGGACAGTCCTCAGGTCACCCCAGGTGGAGCCAGAACTGCAGTGTCAGGTTGCTCAGGGGACCCTCTGGGGCTGAGGACGGCCCTTTGGCCGCATCCCGGACGTCGCCAGGACACCACTCCTCCTGGAGGCCCCCTGGACCCCTGGTGGGCCTGGGCAGCCCTGCCTCTCTCCACCCGGCTCCCCTCGTTGTGAGTCTGGGGCTGTCTGCCCCCCTCCCCTGGTCCAGCTGGGCCCAAGCCCACAGCCCCTGACCCCCAGCCAGTCCATGGGCTCCAGGCTGAAGGGCCCTACATTTGACTTGACGCTCTGCTCTGGTCACCTGGTGGAAGAGCCCCTTCCCCTCTGGGCAGGGGCCTCCGGGGGCCGCAGCCCCACCCCAGCTGGATGCCCTTCCTGTCCTTTTACCAGGAAGACTCTGGGCCTGCCTCCAGGCCTGGGCCTCGGGCTGGGCCTCCGGCTGGACCGCCGTCCCCAGGCCTGACAAGCCTGACCTCTGGAATGAGCTGCAGGTTCCCGAAATCACCTCTTTTACCCCGGCCTTTGTCTCCACCCTTCCCTCCTTTCCGCGGTCCCAGACCCTCAGGACCAGCTGCCAGAGGGCGGGTCAGGGCTCCCTGTGAGGCTCATACTGACCAGCTGGCGCCCCCCACTCCCGCCCAGGTGTCCTCTCTGGGCTCCTCCTCCTCCTTCCCTCCCTGCGACTGTCTCTTTCCTGGTCCTCATTTCCCTGACCTCGGCAGAGAGACGCCTCTTGCAGGAAGGCCACCTGGCTCCTGGCTGCGGGCGCCTCGTGCCCCTTTCTCCCGAGGTGGGTGCTCCCTCATCACCTGGGGTGTGGGGTGTGGCCTCTGGTCTGCCCACCCAGTGGCCTGCAGCCCCTCTCTGGAGGCCAGCACAGGCTCTCTGGTCTCGGAGGCCAGCACCCTGGCCAGGCCCTGAGCAGGAGCTGTGGACATGGTCAGCCAGCTGCCCTGGGCCTGGCAGAGCCTGGCGGGAGGGAGTCTGGGCGTCACTGAGCCCGTGCAGTGCTGTGGGCGGCCATGTAGGGCGTGACCCCTTCCTTGGGCTCTGTCCACCTTTGAGTTCTGACCCAGCACGTGTGAGGCTGACCGAGAGGTGCCCCCGAGACCAGAGGCAGCGAGCTCTCCCTGCAGCTGAGGCTTCCTGGCTTATTGGAAAAGGTGCTTCTGTGTGTTGTTTTTGCTATCCCGTAAATCAATACGACTATTCTTAGTTTTGAAAAACGAACGCCTCGGGGAGGAACCTACACCGGGCTCTCAGGGACCGTGCGGGGTCTCTGCAGGTCCCCTGTGCGCGGCATACCTGGCTTGTCCACAGGTGGGCTTTCTGAGGCAGGGCCTTTGGACGCAGGTCTGTCCCCAGAGCCAGCCATTAGCTCTGGAGGAGGACAGCAGGTGCCGGGATGATGCAGCTCAGTTGCCAGGTAACGAGGGTCGCCATAGCAACAGCTGCCTCCTTGGAGGCAGCAGAAGCCTCCTTGCCCCCCACCCTGTGGACCAGGGGTGGAGACGGCGGGGTGGGGCTGTGCCCTGGCGACTGCTGCCCATCTCCTGGCTTCTCTCCCTCGCACTCCCCTGCCTGCTCCAGGCTCAGGGGTGGGGCCGTGGGGTGGGGCCGGCGGGGCGGGGGGAGCCCGGACGCCACAGAGCCAGGGTCCTGGCCACCAGCACAGGAGCTGGGGGCCTTGGCATGTCCCTTGTCCTCTCTGGGCCTCCATTTCCTGGTCACAGCAGGTTCTCCTGGCCTGGACCTGCAAAGCGGGGTCAGCGGCCAGGACCACAGGGAGCCCCAGAGGCTGAGGTGGGACGGCAGGCTGGGTCTCTCCGCCCGCTGCCATGAGGCCATGTCCCCCATGGCTGCTGTGTGTCCTGGGAATGTAATTAATGGTGTCCTCCCTGAGGTCATCAGGCCCTGGGCTGTGTCCATCTCTCCCCCTGGGCATTTCAGCTGCTGGGCCAGAACCCTGGGGCTTCACACGTGGGCTGTCCCTGAAGTGGTGGGACCCAGCACCTCACTCTTGGCCTCTCTGTGCCTGGGTCTCAGATGGAGGCAGGGAGTGCGGGTCTGGTCGACGAGTGGTCAGGATGGGACATGTCCAGTGGCCCAGCCCTGCTCTCCAGGACAGCGAGGAGGTCTGGGCCTCCCTCAGCTCTTTCCTTACTGGAACTCGAGGGGTGATTCTCAGGAGGCCCTACTCAGGTGGCCCTTGCGACACCCCCAGCCAGTCATGGAGCAGATGTCACCTGGGGGCCTCTGCACCCCACGCCCCTGCCCGCCCCAGGCCCTCCTGGCTGCCCTCAATCTCATTTCCATTTGTTCTCCATCTTCTAGCCATTCGGTCCAGGTCACCCTGCAGTCCCTGTGTTGGTTTCTGGAGGGGCCGGGGACTGCCCAGCTGCCCCAGCCCCTCGTGGGGCCCCAGTCCTGGGAGGCACTGCCAGAGCCCGATGTTGACGTTGGAAGCTGGGGACCCCTTCCAGGTTGCCTCATCCCCTCTGGTTGCCATGGAAACCTCCTAGCAACCACACAAACAGGATGTGCTCAGCCAGCCGGGCACAGCTGCGGGAGGTGGGCAAATCCCGGGGGGTCTCCAGGGTCAGGGGTGCTGTGGGCAGGCCAGGCCCAGGCTGGGGACAGGGAGCCCAGAGCCAGCTGGTTCACCCCACATTGCGTTTCATTTCAAGTGACCATGGTGTCATCTACGGCACAGCTGGACCCAGCCTGTCCCATGCACCGTGGGACCCATCTCTGTGGGTCTGAGGGTCATGGGAGCCTCCTTTACTTCTACAGGATGTGGCCCAGCTGTGTGACCCCCTGGGCGAGGTCACATCCTGTCCTTTGGCGTTAAGTGCACGTCATTGGCTTGAGAATGGGACAGTGCTGGGAAGTGGCCCCCGCAAGGCGCTGGCCCATCCTGACCCCGTCCTGCCTCCTTGGGACGTCTGCTCCACCCTGCAGCACGCACACTGTGTGGCACTGCAGACGGATACACAGTCCCCACGGACTCACAGACACACCATGCTGCAGCCGTGTCCCACAGCCGCTCTGCGGGAAGGCCCCTGGGTCCGACGCTCGGCCAGACCTGTGGTGGGGTGAAGGGCCCAGACACCCACCCCTCACAGCCCTGTGTCCTCCCCATACCCACTTGGGCACTGGTCCCCCAGTCCTGGCCCTTCTGGGCGAGGTCACATCCTGTCCTTTGGTGTTAGGTGCACATCATTGGCTTGAGAAAGGGACGGTGCTGGGAGGTGGCCCCCGAAGGCGCTGACCCATCCTGACCCCGCCTCTGCCACCCCAACTGGCTGCTATACAGAGGGGGCCTGGAGCCTGGCAGGGGGACACCCCCAGCTGACGGAGCCCAGGGGACCAGGCTGGGCGGTCTGCAGGGCTCCTGGCCAGGGGCGAGCACAGCAGGCTGCCCGGGTGGGGGCAGTTCCTGGGCCTCCTGGGGCCTGGGCGGGGTGCCACCTTGGGCTGGGGGGGCCAGGGTGAGCCCACGTGGCCTCCTTTTCCCTTTCTGGGGGGCAGAGTGGGGTCATCTTGATCCGCTTGTCCCCTGTACATGGTGCCCATGGTGGTGCCTCGTCCCTGCGCCCAACCTGGTGTGTGCGTGTGGAATGTGTGATGGTCTATGGGGACATGGGTGTGCACCTGTGTGTGGCCTGTGTCCATACTCTGTGGGACGTGTGTGTATCTATGGTGTGTGGCAGGTGACCCCACTGGGTGAGGTCACGTCCTGTCCTTGTCAAGTCCAGGTCACCTTACAGTCCCTGTGTCAGTTTCTGGAGGGGCCTGGGGCTGCCCAGCCATCCCAGACCCCTTGTGGGGCCCCAGTCTTGGGAGGTGCTTCCAGAGCCCCGATGTTGATGTTGGAAGGGGACCACCAGGAGGTCTCGGGCATCTGATCTGGCCAAGTGCTCTCCATGGTGACCTCAGGTGGCCCCTCCAGCCACCAGGTGAGGAGGGCCAAGCTCTAGCAGCGGGCGAAGTCACACCCCCAGGCTGTGGGGCTGGAGAGACAGGTGGGGCTGGGCTTGGGCAGGGGACCCCGATTCCCACGCCCAGCGCACTCTTGGCAGGTGGCCGTGTTGAGGGTGGTAGCCACACGGTACGTCTGTGATCACGACGCTCTGCCCTCATCCTTGCTGCTGCCGTCACTCTGGTCAAGGTGGTGACCATCAGTCATCTTTTTCGGTCATCATTGCTGTCGTTTCTTTTCGTGCCTTAACCGTCACTCCTCGTTGGCACTGGCTTTCCCGGCTCCGGGCCAACTCTCCAAGCAGCCGCACCTGGCACTCTGCACAGTGTCTGGAGAGGCGTTTTTCTTTTGGGTCCTGTCTTACCCCGCAGAGGCCAGCGAGGGGTGCCGCTCGACGTCCCGCAGTGCACAGACCTGCCCT
Source organism: Spermophilus citellus (assembly GCF_964194105.1). Taxonomy (NCBI): domain Eukaryota; kingdom Metazoa; phylum Chordata; class Mammalia; order Rodentia; family Sciuridae; genus Spermophilus; species Spermophilus citellus. The sequence goes on along the minus strand of NC_138197.1, from coordinate 132,713,640 downwards.
GCAGCCAGGCGACTGTCCAGTGCAAAATGCCCAGACCGCCGAGTTTCCCGCTCAGTCCTGGGGGATGGAGCCCCTGGGGGACTCTAGATCCTCTTTGGGCAGCTGAGTGTGGGGCCGTCAGGGCCAACGCTCCACAGAGCAGACTTCCAGGTCTCTGCCAGACTCTGCCATTTTCCTGCCGTGAGCTTGGTCCCGTGGGTGGCTGTGACAGAATACCCCAGATGGGGCCTGGAGTGACAAACATCGGTTTCTTGCAGCTCTGGAGGCTGGAGGCCAGCACCAAGGGCTGGTCTTCTGGGTGCCTGGGAGGGCCCTCTCTGGGCCGTAGACCTCTGACTTCTTGCTGGGTACGGACCTTCTTGTGGGCTCCGTCCTCCTGATCTAAATCCAATTGCCTCCCCAAGGAGCCACTTCCCAGAGCCACGGCGTGGGAGGGTGATGCTTCAACATAGGGATTTGGGGGAACAAATGTTCAGAACACCCCCTGGGTGCTTTTTGGGTGTTTTTTTGAGGGGGGGTCTGGAGATGGGGCCTGGCACATGCTAGACAAGCCTCTGCCATGGAGCTGCACCCTCAGTGCCACCTGTAGGATTTTTAGAAAAATGTTCGTTGACGGGGTCTTGCTCTGCTGCCTGGCTGGGCTCCAGAGGTCCTCCTGCCTCAGCCTCCTGCGTAGCTGGGGGGGGGGGGGCCGGTGGCGACGGCACCGTGCCTGCTTTGCTTATTTTTATTGTGTCGGGATTCCCAAATCTGCGGGGGCTGTGCTGTGACCTGTACCATGCGCACTGTCGGGTCAGGTGCCCTGCCCTTCCCCTTAGGCTTCCCCAGTGGGCACGTCCTCTTGGCTCCCAGCACCCCAGAGCGTTCTGCCTGTCCTTGAACTTCACAGGCCCGGAACCTCACAGCCGGGAGCCACGTCCACCTGCGTCCTGTCCACCTGCGTCCTGCGCAGCACTGTGTGCCGAGGCCCCCTCTCCTTCTCTGTGCAGATTCTCCTCCTTTTCCTGCTCCTCCCACTGTGTGACTTGCTGGTCTCTTCTCCCCGGGATGGATGTGGGGTTCAGGTTAGGTCTTTGGCTACTTTGAAACGGCTGTCGTGAGGGTCCCTGCAGCCACCTGGTGAACTCAGGTCCCTGGACCCCGGGGTCCTCTAGGAGAGCCCCTGCCTGCTGCCCGAGGTCTTCGCACTCAGCAGCCGGCAGATTCCTCTTACCTTTTCTGTAAAGTAGTTATTTGGCATCTTAAAAATTTCTAAAAAATGACTACTTTTTAGCACAATTGCAGCCTTAAGTGACATTAAGATAGTGAAGAGAGAAGGGAAAACAGAAAGCCAGACGTCCCCGACGCCCCCGCCAGCCCCCTCCACGAGCCGCCGGCATCAGGGTGGAGTTTGGCTCAAAGAATCCAGAAGCCGCCCACATCCCGTCCCGAGGAGCTGAAGCCCACGCTGCCTTGGGTCTCCTTGGTCTTTACCCCGTGTCCCGTCTCTGTTCCAGGATCCACGTGGCTTTTGGCTGTGATGTTTCCACGGGTCCCACTGGGCTGTGACAGCCATCCCTACGGGTTCCACTTGGCTGTGACAGCCATCCCCACGGGTTCCACTTGGCTGTGACAGCCATCCTTTTTGAAAAATGTTACCTAAAAAGAATCGAGATACTTGTAGATTCCTATGCAGTTGTAAGAAATGGACCCTGTGCACGTGGTGTCCAGGCACTCCCATGGGAACATCTGTGCAAGACCCTGGCAGAAGGTCACAACCAGGCTGTGGACACTGCTGTGACCCACTGACCCTGCTATGCTGTGTGTGAGCATGTGTGAGTGTGCGTGTGCATGCATGTGCATGTGTGCATGTGTGTAAGTATGTGTGTGTGCATATGTCTGCATGCCTGCATGTGTATGTGGGTGTGTGCATCTGTGTGTGCATGTGCGTGTGCACGTGTGTGCATGTGCGTGTGCATGCATATGTGTGTGTGTGTATGGTCTGCATGCATACGTGTGTGTGAGTGAACTCTCTGCAGCTTTGGCACTGATGCATGTCCATGTCCCCACCACCACAGCCAGGGCACTGACGGGCTCTGGCCCCCAGGACACACTGCCCCCGCCCGTGGCCACGCCCCCTGGCTCCTCCTGGGCCTCCCTGGCTCTCCTCCCCTGGAGAGCCTGCAGGCTGGGTGTCCGCCTTCCTTCCTGTCCCTGCTGGGTCTTGCCCTGTGGCACGGGTGTGTCCCACTTGTCTAGCCCTTCCATCCACTGCAGGACCCCTGGACTGGGTCCAGTTTGGGGCTGTTATAGCCCAGCTGTGGTGGGCATTAGTGGAAGGGCTTCGTGTGGACGCACGTCTCTGTTTCTCTGAGTTAAGGCTTGGGAGCGCAAGGCTGGGTCAACTACCCAGTTGCCTGTTCAGATTTTTAAGAGATTGCTAAGGTACCTATAGATTCCTAGCCGTTGTAAGAAATAATGGGGCCCCTGTGCATGTGGTGTCCAGGGACTCCCCGTGGGAACGTTTGTCCAGACCCTGGCACAAGGTCACAGCCAGGCTGTGGACACTACTGTGACCCACCGAGACCCTGCTGTGCCGTGTGGCAGTGCCCTGACATTTGCACCAGCAGCATCTGAGTGACCAGTTCTTCACATCCCAGGGCCACATGGTGCCACAGGTTCCCTTTCTGTCACTCCCACAGGCATAACTGAGCTGTGTGACCCTGAGTGAATGACTCAACTCCTCTGTGCTGATGTTGACAACAAGAGCTCAGGAACCATCTGACAGTTGTTGTAAAGACTAGCAATTAAGTGTGTGTGAGGGGTCACGGCGGTGCCTGGTGGGCCTGGGTGCTCAGGCGCTGTGTGATCACAGTGGCGTGTCATGTGGTTCATCCACTGTTGTCATTGACGGGGAACCAATCTCTACGAGGGCTGAGGTGCAGGGCCCACGTGTCCCCAGCCCCACCACCCGCTGCCCCCTCACCTGGAGGGAGAGCTTCCACCCTGGCTGAGCCGCCAGCCAGCCAGTCGTTGTCCAGTGAGGTCGGCCGAAGAGGCTGGTCACCAACCGGGCAGCGGGGAGGGGGCTGCCAGCGCCTCATCTGGCACTGCCCAAGGCCTTTCCCATCCTGCCTGCCTGGCGGCCCCTTGGGGAGCCCCTAGGACACCTGCAGGTGTCCCCCTTGGGAAGCTGGGCCTGGGTCCCTGGGAGGCTGGTTGTGGTCCTGGGCAAAGCCTGGGCTGGCCGCCTCTGAACCCTGTGGAAGGAGACCGGGACTTAGAACAAAGCAGCCCTCGCGGGAAAGAAACACCAATCAGGCACCGATGCAAATGCCTGCCAATCACCGGGTCTCCTGGCCAATCCTGGAGCTCAGCCAGATCCAGCGGGACAAGGGACCGTAAAAACACCTTTTCCTGTCCCAAGCCCTTCCCTTCCTGCCTAAGCCCCATAAAAGTCCAGCCCAGCCGAGCCCCGCGGGTTTCTCCTCAGGCCCTCCTCCTGGCCACTCTGGGTCCAACCAGGTTCCACCCGGGAGTGAGTCTCAATAAAGCCTCGTCAGAGGCCTTTTACATCTGCCTCCTTTGGTCGCTGCCCGCCTCGCCTGATCTCACAAGTGCCTTGCTTAGTCCCTCTGTCCATCCAGGGGCCTCGCAGAGGGCGTGAGGGGCAGGGTGTGGCATGCTCTGGGCCACGAGTGCTGGCAGCTGTGGTCAGTGTCATCGAGCAGAGCCCAGGCTTGTTCCAGGGCATCTGCCCAGATGAGCCGCCCTTGCGTCCCTGCCCCAGAAGCCGCAGTTCGGGACAGGGGCAGGACAAAGTCTGCAGAGCTGCCCAGATGCTGGGCGCCAGGTCAGGCTGAAAACGCTGCCAGAGCCCCGCAAAAGGTGGAGGTCGGGGTGAGGCCGAGGCCTGGCGGAGGACGGGGTGAGGCCGAGGTCTGGCAGATGGGCGTCTTGTGCCCCACTTTTTGGGCTGGGGCGGGCTGCTCAGTGAGTCCCCCAGGGCCCGACTGGCAGCGGCTGCAGGAGGCTGTGCCTCTCTTCTGGTTCCCTGCCAGGCCTCAGAGGCAGGCGGCCCCCAGGGAGCACTTCTGGGGACGGGCCAGGGGGTGAGCCTCTCCTGGCGTCTTCACTCCGCTGAGACCCCGAGTCTCTCCAGGTGGAAGGCTTTGGGTGGGGCCAGGCTGACCCCCCAGCACAGAGGCTCCCCCAGCTGGCCCTCAGGGAAGTCCCTCAGTGGAGCCTGTCCCTCTGATTGTCATGCAGATCGCGGGCTCTGTGGCTTCTGCACCTGCATGGGAATCCTGCCGGGCAGGGGACAGCCTCCCGAGGAGGCTGCTTCAGGCTCTGAGGAGCTTGGGAAGAAGCTGGCCTTTGTCTGTCCCTCCTAAGTGACAGGGTAGACAGGGGTGGCCTGCATGGGCCCTGCAGGGCTTGGGGTACCCCCCAGGAGGGGGCACAGGTGGGTCATGGTCAGCTCGGAGGTGGACAGGCTCTGCCCCCAGGGCACCCAGAGCTGGTGAGCGGCATCCACCCAGCAGGGGATGCAGGTCTGGGGTCCAGAGCAGCACCGGAGACCAGGGCTCCGCAGGGACAGAGAGGCTGGCCCCTGGGGGCCACTTTCCCCTTTGGCCCCAGCATCCCCTGGTCAATGAGGAGGACCCCGTGGGAGGGCAGGACGGGCACACCCCATTTATACAGGAGGATGCTGAGGCTCCGAGCTGGCTCCCAGCCAGGACGCTGGGGCCGGGGCTTAGGAGGAGGCCTGGATCAGGCTCTGGGGTGGGTGGGTGGCCTGGCCGCATGGAGGCTGCCGAGGGCCCGGGCTCAGGGTCCAGGTCCGCTTGGCCTAGCCTCTGTCTGTGCCTGGCTTCCTCCTCTGCAGGGCAGCCCCCACCCCTTTCCCTAATACTGTCACCCACAGGGAGCTGGTTAGGTGGGGAAGACGTCCCTAGAGCGGACATCAGGACGGGGAGAGGCCTGAGGCTGGGGTCATTGAACCGCTCTCTGTTCAGTTGGGGGAGGGTTAGGGTCACCTGTGGCCCCTGTCTTGGGGTCACCTGCAGCACCTGTCTTGGGGGTCACCTGTGGGGGTCACCTGCGGCCCCTGTCTTGGGGGTCACCTGCAGGGTCACCTGCAGCCCCTGTCTTGGGTGTCACCTGTGGGGGTCACCTGCAGCCCCTGTCTTGGGGGTCACCTGCAGGGTCACCTGTGGCCCCTGTCTTGGGTGTCACCTGTGGGTGTCACCTGTGGCCCCTGTCTTGGGGTCACCTGCAGCCCCTGTCTTGGGTGTCACCTGTGGGGGTCACCTATGGCTCCTGTCTTGGGGTCACCTGCAGCCCCTGTCTGGGGGTCACCTGCGGACCCACAGCGTCTTTCCGCTGCTCCTCTGCTGCCTGGAGGCTCCTCCCGGCTGGTCAGCCAGAACCTCCCCTCAGAGGGCTCCTCCCAGCCTCCCCTTGGCCACAGGTGCTCAGGGCCCGTCCTGGGCCTCCCCAGGTCCCACAGCCCCAGGTGTCTCTGTGACTCTGACTCTGGTCTGGGCCTTCCCTGGGTCCTCCGTGACCCAAGTCCATCCCTCAGGCCGGAGCCTGTCCTGGGCACCCTGCTGGCTCCTTGCCCTGGCAGCCCCCTGCCCCTCCTAGTCCAGGTCCATCTTCCCCACCTCAGCCTCGGCTCCCTGGCTGTCCTGTGGCTGCTTATCTCCCCTGGACAGTCCAGGGGCGTTGGGCTCCAGGTGGGGGCTCTGCTGCCGCTGGTGAGAGGCGGGGAGGAGGGGACACAAGTGAAGATGTGGCCCCACCATGTCCACCCCCATGGGCTTTCTCTGCCAAAAAGCAATCTGCCCACAGCCCGCCTGGCCTGAGGGGACAGGAAGTGTCACATTCCTCAGCAGACTGAGGCCAGTGGGTGACCAGGGTGGGTCAGAGGGGGGGGCACTCTGGCTGCTGGCTGAACCCCAGGTGGCTCGGCAGCGGCTCCTGTCCCTGCTGCCCTCCGGCAGGCCTGGAGCAGGACGAGGGGGTGGGGGTCCTGGGGTCTTCCTCCCACGGCCCAGCCCTGGGCTCCCTTCCCTTGGGAGAAGTCTGTCTCTGTCCCTCTTCTTAAGTAAAACTTGCTGTCCCCCGGGCCTCGGCCTTTCCCCGGTGTGTGTCTTCAACACGGGGACGAGGACGAGGACCGTTCTTGATTCCCAGGACTCACGTCACTGGAAGGGCGGCCTCTGGGCACCAGGTCTCACTTCCTCAGGTGGCCGTGCACCTCCCAGTCCTCTGAGGGGGCCAGGACAGACAGGCAGACGGACGGACAGACGACCTCACGCGACACTGCTCCAGGAACCCCAAAGTGCTCCGGAGCGTCCACGCCTGGCAGCAGGCGGGTGGGGAGGAGGGGGGACAGTGGGTCACTCAGCAGGGCCAGGGAGAGTCCCGAGTGTGAATGGGCGACACCGAGGGCCGCGGTCCGTGACATCACTGTCCTCTGGCAGGGCACACGTGCTGGCCCTGCGCATCCTGCGGAGGCCACCAGTCCTCAGAGTCTCAGCATTTCTGCAGGCCGGGCCCTGAAGTCACGGGGACAGAAGTTCAGATGGAAAATACGAAAGGAGGAGAAGAGAGTTCCAAAGGCCCGGTGCCTCCCGTGGAGGGGCCCGGCGCGTGGGGACCCCGTTCTGAGCCTCTGGAGGCAGCGGGGTGCCGTGGGGAGGGGGCGCCTCTGCTCTGACGTCCATTTAGTGCCATTTGAAGTGTTCTCATCAAAGCTCCTGCTCCCTTTGAAACACCAGCGATTACGAAGATGAATAATGGCATGATGAACACCCACCTCCTCGTGGTACTGAGGCCCGGCAGCCCCTGCTGTTAAGTGGGGATTTAGCTCCTTCCTCTCCCTGGAGGGGAGGGGACGCTCCAGCCTCCGAGGGACGGGGCACTGACGGGAGACCCCGCGTGCAGTGGCCAGGTGGCTGGGGGACAGTGGGGGCCAGGGCTCCACGGCTACCTCCCTGATGATGGAGGACCCACGCCTCCTCTCTGGGCCTCCGTTTCCCACATAAACAATGACAGTTTGGGGTGAGGTGACCTCTAAGGGCCCCGCCAACTCCGGCATGCTAGGGGGCCACCAGAGTTTCTGAGTTCTTCCTGATGAGTCGAACCTCCGTCCTGCGTCCCTGATGTCACCAAGCTGCCTGCGACCCAAGAGGTGAGACCCGCCCACCCGAAGCCCCTGCCCAGGCCCCCTCTCCCTTTCCCAGGGCTTTGGCTTAGGGTCCACAGGCGGGTGGGCTCCGGACCTCCCTGGCTCCCAGCCTCACCGTCCCCTCCTCTGCCTGCGCAGCCCCTCGCGGCCCCAGGGCTGCTGCTCCGTCCTCCGAGTCCAAACCAGCCTCTGGCCACAGTGAGTCCTGTCACCCTCACCCCAGGAAGAGGAGGAAAGCAGCCACTTGTCACCAAGAGCTGCCCCTCGAGTTCATCCCCAAGCAAAGGGCGCGGGAGCCTTTTCCAGCGGCTGCGCCTCAGCACCGCCCGGGTCCCAGCACTGCCCAGGCCTGGGGCTCGGGCGTCCCCCGTCTGGAGGAGCCAGTGGTGGGCTCACGGGGAACCTGGGGCTCCTCCTTTGCAGGCCTGGGGTTGTGACAGTTGGGGCGCCTCCCTGCTTCTGTCCCCGCCCAGGTCTGGGGATGAAAGGCGCGTGGGTCTCCTTGCTGGGCCTGGGAGGCCCCTCCACGTCGGGTGGGTTGGCGGCAAGGCTGGCTGGCGGCTGGAGGGCGAGGTCCTGACCTCCGTGCTGCTGCCTGGGGCGCGGCGGCCATATTTCAAGGGCTTCAGTGGTGACGTTGGTGTCAGTGGCCCCCCTGCTCTTGGCAGGGTGGCAGGTGACAGGGAATCTGGTTCTCTTTTTATGCTTCTTACTCTCATTGGTCCGTTGGCCTCGGGGATTCCTCCATCTTCTGGCATTAGGGACACCCATCACCTTGTCACTGGGTCCCAGGACTCTGCTTTGCCCGGGTTGCAGCCCATCTCCATCTTGGACTGGGAGGGACCCTTCCCTTGTCTTTCCCAGCACGGTGGAGGCCTGTGGGTCACCTCGGTGGAGGCCTGTGGGTCACCTAGGTGGAGGCCTGTGGGTCACCTAGGTGGAGGCCTGTGGGTCACCTAGGTGGAGGCCTGTGGGTCACCTAGGTGGAGGCGAGGTGTGACAGTGACGGATGCTGAGAACACACCTGCCCTGCAGAGCAGCGTCCGGTAAAGGCAGTGGCCCCAGAGACTGTGACATGCCCTGTGGGGGGCCGAGAGAGGAGGGGGTGCCGTGTCCTCTGGGTTTGTGACGCTGGATCTGGAGGACAGGAGAGAGGGAAGAAGCCCATCACGGCTTTCAGGGGAGATGTGGGTGGCAGAGGCCCAGCCGTGGCTGCATGGGTGGGGGTGACCCAGCAGCCTGGGTGTCCAGACCCTGCCTGACCAAGAGAGGCTGCCCTGCTCCTGGAAGACACCTGCCTGCTGAGAGGGCCGCTGTCCCCACGGCCTCGGCTGGCGGGCTCCGACTGACCAGGTAGATCATGTGCTTCCCGGGAGGCCTGGTCTGCACCCAGAGGCCTGGGTCACCTCCTCCTGTGAGGTCCCCCAGCCTCTGTGACCTGCCCCACCATAGCCGGCCACAGAGGCTCTGCCAGCCTCCCTGGTCGGCCTCTCCTGGCTCGTGTCCCCAAACGTCACACGTCTTTGCGGGGAAGGAGGCAGCTCTGTGCTGCTCCATGGGGAGGGCTGCCCCCCGCGTGACCTTGGGCCGCCCCCTCCTCCCTCCCAACTCCCACCTGCACCTTTCACTGAGGTAATCCACGGAGGAGCGAGAACAGCCTTCCTGAGCCTAGAGCCTTCTGGAGGGTCGGGGTCCCCGAGTGTGGCCTGACCAGGGCAAGGGGACCTCACTCGTGAGCTGGTGAGGTCGGATGTATCTGGGAGATGGCCTAACCTCTGCCTCCTGACATCCTTCCCCTGCTGAATCCACCCTGCCCTTGCTGTTCTCTAGCAGGCAAGTACAGTGCTACCCCAGGGCCTTTGCACCCACTGTCTCTCAAACTCCAGAGATTCAAATCACCTCTCACCAGGCTGAGGTGAAGGTCAAGGACCCCCTTACCTCTCCTGTGGCCAGGAGTGGGGGTACCTGGGTGCTTTAAGAAGGAACCTGAGGAAACCCCTTCTCAGGCTCTTCATCTCACCCACTGCACCTCCAGGGCTGGATGGGCTGAGGGTCCAAAGCTGCCTCATAAACCTGGGGGTGCTTCTCTCTTTCTCTCCTTCCTTACCTCCTCCTCCTCCTCTCTCCTTCCTCACCTCCTCCTCCTCCTCCTCCCTCTCTCCTTCCTTACCTCCTCCTCCTCCTCTCTCCTTCCTTACCTCCTCCTCCTCCTCTCTCCTTCCTTCCTCTCTCCTTCCTTACCTCCTCCTCCTCCTCTCTCCTTCCTTACCTCCTCCTCCTCCTCTCTCCTTCCTTACCTCTTCTTACCTCCTCCTCCTCTTCTCTCCTTCCTTACCTCCTCCTCCTCCTCTCTCCTTCCTTACCTCCTCCTCCTTCCTCTCTCCTTCCTTACCTCCTCCTCCTTCCTCTCTCCTTCCTTACCTCCTCCTCCTCCTTCCTCTCTCCTTCCTTACCTCCTCCTCCTCCTCTCTCCTTCCTTACCTCCTCCTCCTCCTCTCTCCTTCCTTACCTCCTCCTCCTCCCTCTCTCCTTCCTTACCTCCTTCTCCTCCCTCTCTCCTTCCTTACCTCCTCCTCCTCCTCTCTCCTTCCTTACCTCCTCCTCCTCCCTCTCTCCTTCCTTACCTCCTCCTCCTCCTCTCTCCTTCCTTACCTCCTCCT
>NC_138197.1:132510076-132703603 GCF_964194105.1 Spermophilus citellus | reverse complement strand
AGGAACCTGAGGAAACCCCTTCTCAGGCTCTTCATCTCACCCCACTGCACCTCCAGGGCTGGATGGGCTGAGGGTCCAAAGCTGCCTCACTTTGGAAACCTGGGGGTGCTTAGAACCTATCCTCCTCCTCCTCCTCCTCTCTCCTTCCTTACCTCCTCCTCCTCCTCTCTCCTTCCTTACCTCCTCCTCCTCCTCCTCCTTCCTCACCTCCTCCTCCTCCTCCTCCCTCTCTCTTCCTTACCTCCTCCTCCTCCTCTCTCCTTCCTTACCTCCTCCTCCTCCTCTCTCCTTCCTTACCTCCTCCTCCTCTTCTCTCCTTCCTTACCTCCTCCTCCTCCTCTCTCCTTCCTTACCTCCTCCTCCTTCCTCTCTCCTTCCTTACCTCCTCCTCCTCCTCTCTCCTTCCTTACCTCCTCCTCCTCCCTCTCTCCTTCCTTACCTCCTCCTCCTCCCTCTCTCCTTCCTTACCTCCTCCTCCTCTTCTCTCCTTCCTTACCTCCTCCTCCTCCTCTCTCCTTCCTTACCTCCTCCTCCTTCCTCTCTCCTTCCTTACCTCCTCCTCCTTCCTCTCTCCTTCCTTACCTCCTCCTCCTCCTTCCTCTCTCCTTCCTTACCTCCTCCTCCTCCTCTCTCCTTCCTTACCTCCTCCTCCTCCTCTCTCCTTCCTTACCTCCTCCTCCTCCCTCTCTCCTTCCTTACCTCCTTCTCCTCCCTCTCTCCTTCCTTACCTCCTCCTCCTCCTCTCTCCTTCCTTACCTCCTCCTCCTCCCTCTCTCCTTCCTTACCTCCTCCTCCTCCTCTCTCCTTCCTTACCTCCTCCTCCTCCTCCTCTCTTTCTTGCCCTTTCCCTTCCTTTGCTCCCAGGTCTTCGGGGCTTCCGTGGGCAGAGGTGGAGCCCCCTGCCTTGGCCCTACGGTGCATGTCTGTACTGGGGGGTCCTGATTGTCCCCCGAGTCCTGCTAGCTGAGCACACCAGGGCTCTGTGTCTGCCTGGGCTTCCTCGTCCCCGGAGCAGGCCGAGCTGGCCCTCAGGTCTCAGTCCCAGCACCCTGGCAGCTGTGGCCCTGAGCAGGCAGGGGGCTGCTGGATGCAGGTGGCTGAATCGCCAGGGGCTGAGCGGAGCCTCCACCTCCAGCCCAGCCTCAGGATTCACAGGGCCACCTGTGTGGGCCGCCGTGTGTGGCTGTGGACAGGGGCTGGGCCGGGCCAGCACCGTGCCCACGGTCCTTGTCTCCTCTGCGACCCTGAGAAGCATGGATGAGCCGTTCTGCTGGGCGGACTGCAGCCCCACGTGGACAGCTCTGCAGGTCAGCTCTGCGCCTCTCCCTCATGGTGGCGACAGACTCGGGATCTGTCAGGGCCTCAGCCCGGTCCCCCACCCCGTCCAGGCCAGCCCACCCCTGTCTGTCATGGCTTCCTGCTCCCCCGCGTGGCTGGAGCTCCCTGGGCACAGGGCTGCCTGAGCCAGCACGCAGCCCCAGAGACGTGGGGACATTTGCTCTGGAGGTGGAGATGGGGACTGCAGAGTCTAACCTGCTCAGGAGGCAGGGTGGCCTGGCCCTGGGGGAAGGTTCTGGAAGAGCTGACGGGTGCTTGGGGAGGAAGCCCCTCCGTGGACAGGGCCGCTTGCTCCCTTGGCTGTGCAGACATGGCCACATGGCCGTGCCGTGGCTGTGCTGTGGGCACACCATCTCTCAGACGTGGGGGGGGGCAGGAACGGCTGCTCCGCCGGGTGGGGAGTGTTTACCCTCTAAACACGAGCGCCCGTCACCACGGCAACCGCCAGGCTGCCAGCGATCCCCCATATCTGCCAGCACCTGGCGTCCTTTTGCGCGGTGGCCCGGTGACTCACCGCCCTCACAGATCGGGGCTGGTGCCGCGATTATCCCACCCTACAGGTGGGGAGACTGAGGCTGGGAGGGCAGGGGCTCGCAGCAGGTCAGCGGGCCCCTCCCCCAGGGTGTCCAGAGCAGAGGCCTCCCATGGGGGCACCTTGGGGTCCATGTGACCTGTGATTGGAAGCCCATAGCCCAGTTGGAAAAGAGGCCTCTGCTCGCTGTCCTGGTGACCCAGAGGGCTGGAGAGGACCCTGGGGTAGCCAGGCGGAGCCGGAGGGCTCTCAGGAGGGGCAGGCTGTGCCCGGGAGGGAGGGGCCGCCCACTGGGAGCTGGCTGTGGCTGTGGGCAGGACACCTCCTTGCCCCTCGGCTCCTCCTCTGGAGATGGACTGGTGAGGGGTCACGTGGACACGGGTGCTTCCTGAGGGCCCCTCAGCCTTCACCCTGCTGGCTGACGCCACGTCCCTGAGGGCTCTCTGAGCCCACCCTGTCCTGGGCCTGTGTCCTGGGCCACCCCCCTGCCAGGCTGCTCTTAGGTTGCTGGGCCGACAGGGGAGCTGGCCGAGGCAGGTGAGGCCCTGTGACCCCCGACCCCGCCAGGTTGGGCTCCAGCTCAGGGGGAGGCCTGGCCCTGGCCTCAGCCCCTGCCTGGCAGACAGGGCAGAGGGGACTGCGGTTCCCAGGCTGGTCCCCAGCCCTTGCCCAGGGCCTTCCCATCCATGGCCCCCAGGGGCGGGGTGGAGAGGAAGGGCAAGGGAGGGACGGCCTCGTGCCCATGGAAGGCAGCTCCCGCCCTGGCCTGGCTGGACACCCTCTGGGTGCTTCCCGGGATCCTCCTGGGGAGTGGGTGTCAGGGTGTCTTCAGGGGACAGGGCCTGGGGCCGCAGCGGCAGGACACAGAGCCCAGCCCTTCCCTCCAGCTCCTGGGGAGGAGAGGCCAGTGTGCGGAAGTGGACAGGCCAGAGCTGTCACCACTAACTGCGGCCTCAGAAATGTCGGCGGCTGCCAAAGGACCTGGGGAGAGGCCGCTCCATTAGGCAGAGGCCAGAGACACACCGCAGGCCACACAAACAGCCTCGGTGACGCGTCCGCCCACAGAGCGGGTGACATTTGCGTCATGATTTGGTGGTCTCCTAGGAGAAGCTGCCAGTGACAGCTGCTGGTGACAGTGGGAAACGTGTAGGACAGTCCCGCGGGGCCCGCGCCCTCTGGGGTCCCTGGGGGGGCGAGGTGGCTGGCACCCGGCACCTTCTTGAGACTCGGTCATCCGGCAAACTGCCCGCTCTGCCCTCCCTCCACCAGTCCTCCCTGGAGCCCCGTGCCCGGGGGGGGGGGGGCCTTTTAAGGGTCCCTTTCCCCTTCCGCGCCCCAGGAGACAGGAAGCTTGCCTCCGGCTCTGCAGGACTCCCGGCGGCTGGCCCTCCAGGCTGCCCCCAGCTCCTGAGGCCCCAGGCCCTGCCCTTGGTCCCCTCCCTCCTGTGACATCCCCCCCCCAGCTCCCACCCAGTTCCCTGGCTTAACCACCACCGACTCAGCCACCCACCCCTCAAATCCCAGTCCCACATGTGACCTGCCACCTGTCCACCCTGGGTCCTCATCACCCCACCAGCTCCATCCCTCCAGTGGCTCAGACCCCAATCTGGGGCCATCTCACTCCCTCCTGCGCCCTAGCGCCACAGCTGGCCTCCTGGGAATCCCATGCCCATCTTCAAAGTGCCGCCGAGTGGCCTCCCTGCCTGGACGGTCACTGAGGAGCCACGGCCCCGCCTCCCGGCCCCTCCCGTCCTGCTGCCCTTTCTCACCAGCGCAGCGGCTCCCATGCTGCAGTCACAGCCTGGCCTGCGGCTTCCTGCTCAGCAGAGGCCCCCAACCCCCTTCCCCCGTCCGGCTGCCCAGCTCTGTGTCCCTGGTGAAGAGGTGAAGGGCACGCTGTGTGTGCACCTGTCCCTGGGCGTCACGGCCGGCCATCAGGGCCTGCAGGGGTGGGCAGTGTTCAGCTCTGGGTCAGGACAGAAGCCCTGCCTGATGGGCCCTGGGGGTGGAGTGACCCTGGGGGCGGGAGGCCTGGGGACCGCCCAGGCCTGATGCTGGGGCCCTGGGCAGGCTGTGACAGTGGTGGCATTCCAAACGCACCTTGATGCAGACCAAGAGAATTTTCTGACTGATGGGACGGACATCAGGTCCGTGTCACCGAGGGTCAAGGGTGACCCTGGCCTTGGAGCTGCGTGGCTGGAGAGAGGACCTCCACTCCCTGAGGTGGGGGTCTGGGGAGGGGGTTTGGGGGTGACAGATGTGCCAGTGGGACCTGCTGACTTGGAGACGCTGGCCACTCGATCCCCAGGGCTACGGTGTCCCCAGGTCCTCAGGACCCTGCTCCCCATCGTGGGCTAGTGTCCTCCGGAACGGCTGGGGCCCTGGGTTATTGAGAAGGCCAGGGGCCAGGGGCAGGCGTGGCACAGGGTCCTCTCCAGATGCCACCCCTGCCCCTGGACTGCCACCTCCAGAACCAGGGGCCGTGAGCTGAGCAAATCCCCGCCCTCACACACACCTGGCCAGGTGACCCACGGTGGCAGTGAGACCGTGCGAGGCCGTGCGAGGCAGCGGGAGGCGGGGGGGGGGGGGGGGGGGGCGGGTCGGGGCGACTCCTCTCTCCTCTCGCAGTGCATGAGGCCCCACGTCTGCGCTCCGGGGTCGGGGTGTCTGAGGCTGGGCCCCACGTCTGTGCTCCGGGGTCGGGGGGTCTGAGGCTGGGCCCCACGTCTGTGCTCCGGGGTCGGGGTGTCTGAGGCTGGGCCCCACGTCTGTGCTCCGGGGTCGGGGTGTCTGAGGCTGGGCCCCACGTCTGTGCTCCGGGGTCGGGGGGTCTGAGGCTGGGCTCGCTCCCGGCGCCGAGGCCCCAGCCTTGGCCTCCCACGTCCCTGTCCCCTCTTCTCATCAGGACACCAGTTATGGAGCGAGGCCCCGGCGCACCCGGAGTGGCCTTAAGAGCCTCTCCTCACGTCCCTCCTCTCCTGTCCCACCCACGCTGCCTTCCATGGTTCTGGAACATTCCGTGCCCACTGCCCATGGCAAAGCACCAGGGGAGGCCTTGGCCTCTGCACTGCAGCTCAACCCTGGGAAGAGGCTGTTGGGGAAGGTCCCTCGGGGCCAGCTGGGCGCTGCCAGGCAGAGTTGGCGTGGGGTCTACGTGAGCGCCCGCGGTCCCCGCGTGGGCCTTGAGCTCATGGGCTGCTTGAGGATGCAGTGGGGCACAGGTGTGACGGTGACAGCACGTGGGGTGGGCTCAGGACTTCCCGCCCCTCCTCTGGGAGGACACCTTTGGGTCCCCGGGGTCTGGAGGCAGGTCTCCCCCCAGGGGTGACCTGGGGGTGAACAGGGTCTCCGGCTGCAGCACCACACGTCCAGATGGCGACCCAGAGCAGGGCCTGGGCCTAGTGCACTCACAGTGGCCATGGAGGTCCTGCTGGGTGAGGGGAGGGCTCCTCGGGCCTTGCGCTGGACAGAAGGGGCCTTTCTCCCTCTCAGGCCTATTCTGGGCTCGGCAGGCCCTGAACATCTGACCAGGAGGTCATTTTCCCCACCAGCACTGCAGTGGGCAGATGTGCTGGCCACAGGGAGGGACGTGCAGCCAGAGAAGGGCGGGTACAGGGCTGGGGTAGCTGCTACTCTCCTGGGTGAGGGGCTGGGGTCTGAGGCCCCCAGGTGGACCAGGTGCTGGGGGGCTGGCGGTAGGGGGGACAGCTGCCTGCGGGCAGGGCCGGCGGTGGGTGGCAGCTGCCCCTGCCCACATCTTCACAGCTGCTGGGACCCCGTGAGTCTGGAGGATGCCCTGGAGTCACCTGGCCTCCTACAGTGTCCTGCCTCCACAGGAGTCACCCACCCCGTCTATTGGGCACCAAGAGGCGCCTGGCTCTTGCTGAGACCCGCTGGGCCCTTGCCTGTCGGTATCCTCCTCCGACTGGCCCTGAGGCGGGGTCTACCACGCGGCCTGCGCAGTGGTTTCATTAATGAGGTTCTGGCATTCAGTTAGTTAGAAGAGATCAAAATAAAACACACAGACAGTACCTTATTTTAATGCTAGGTCCAAGACGGCTCGCCTCCGTTTCCCTGCCTCCAGCCGCCCAGCAGGGCAGCGAGGATTACTCTGGGCTAGCAGGGGAGAGAGAGAGAGAGAGAGCGAACACGCCGGGGAGTAGCCTTTTATTTGGGGGGACAAGAGATTCAGGGGAGAATTCCATCCAATGAAGGTTGAGGGGGGGCTGCACTCCAAGGTCAGGGTCAGTGATTGGGTCTCCAGGGTCAGTGGTTACGCACACCCCCACACGGATGGGCTCTCTCATCAGGAAAGGGTCGGGATAACTCCGACACAGCCAGAGTGCCTCAGGCCCTTAACGGGAGTCACCCAATCACGTGTCAGAATGGCTCCCCACATATTCCCCCTTTCTATTCTTAACAATGAGGCGGCGGTTCACTCTCTGGAGTCCCCGGATTCTTGATTGGAAGACTCGCCATCCTATAGTTACAATACAAAAGAGAATTAACAGCAAAGAGAATAATCCAATAAGGTACCAAGCGGAGTGTTTAAGAATATTTCCAGGGTTGAATCCATTTAACTCCTTTAATATTTGGTTAGCCAAAGAAGAAGGATCTGAAAACTCAGCTCTATTATTCTGAATGTCTTGGATATGGTGATGAAGTTCCAGAATATCCAAGCTATTATTACTATTTTGCCAAATACCTAATAAATGGTTTTTAACCTTCTCCCAATCCCAGAGAGAAGCATTGTACTTGGCAGCTGTAACACATACATACTTATAATTAGCATGGCATTTAAGCCTTTCCTTAAATTTTAAGGCTGAAAGTTCATTACCAATGTTTATAACAGTCGCCTCTAAGGCGTTTAATTTAGTCTCAATCCTTTCATCAATATTTACTTGATTACGCAGAGCCTTGGAAGTATTTTGAGCTAAATTATTAAGAAATTTTGCATGCTGAATATTCTGAGACAATGTCAGAGATGCAGAGACGGTTGAGGCAATAAATGAGACCAGTGCTAAGACACCAACGATTATGACTCCAATAGCACGTTTAGGTCTTGTTAGCTGGGCATGAATTTGCTGCAGGACTTGTAAACCAGCATCAGCATACCATGGCTCTGAAATATTAGCAGGTAATAAAACAAAAGAGGGCTGATGAAGTATCAGCACTCCTTTTCCTCCATTATACCTAGAAATACAATTGGTTAGGTTGCACTTATTACAAGTAACAAAATATCTATCATCTATCCATCTAACTTTTACATTTCCAATAATTAAAACATAAGGAGATTGGACACAGGCTCTTAGGCCATAGCAAGATCCCTCTTTACAGTTCTTGCCGACAAATTTTGGTAAAGGTTTATCTGTAAAATGTAAATATTCTGAGGCAGCAATTAAACGCCAAATATCTCTTTGAATGCCTCCTTCACTATAAGTCAAAATATTACTAACAAATCCTGTAGGTGTCATAGCAGAATTTCTTCGTAATTGTCTCTTATCAATTTTTGGAGACCAGTCTAAAATATACCCACTAGCTTTAGACACCTTATGTTGTACAGGAAAGGTATTTACACAATCCATCCATTTAGGAAAGGTGCCAATTTCAATTATAGAACTATTTGGACAGTGGGGTACCGGTGGAGGTTTTGCAGAAATGACTGGCTTGTTATGGGAAAGTCCCATCTTAATTATTGATCTAGTATTAGGTTTTAAGTCTCCATAAATAGAATTATTTGTCAGTCTAGGTTTACCAATCGCTGTCTTTTCTTCAAGTGATACTTTCAGACAGCCAGCATGTTTATCACGTGACCAACATAAAGGTAATTGGGCACTGTAGCCAGAATAATTAAATCTAGTCACATGATTGGGAGTAATATGAGTATCTGTAAATCCTCCCATCATGAATGAGTCATTAGTAAATACTGGAATAGATTCTCCAGTCCACACAGCTGGGTGTACCAGGGGTGGATCTGGGAAATATGTCCAATAAGTGTCTACTTGATTCCCTTTTACCTGACAGCCCAGTAGGGCAATTACTGTCGCTACCATCAAGACTGGGGTCCTGTTCTTTCCTAGGCGTCGAAGTATTTGGGAAGCCTGGGTTGTCAGTTTCTTCACATCTTTCCATGAAATCAGCTTCTCGGCTGGTTCAATCTGGTCTTTCTTCATCTTTTTCCGATATCTCCTCCTTCTGGGTTGTGGCTCCTCCGAGTCAATCCTCAGTCACTTGAGTCTGGGTTCTATCTCCTCCATGTCTGATAGCACGTTCAGGCACCCAGATAGGACGAAAAGCACCTTCTGGAAAAATACAAGCATGCCCTCGGCCCCATGATATTACCGGATCTGGGCCCTTCCACTGACCAGTCTGTAAATCTTTCCACAGAACTCTGCTTAAAGGGCCTGTCACCGAGGGAGACATTTGCCTCTCAGCAGCAGTGTGACCTTCTGTGTCACAGTTTAAAAAATTTAAAACAAATAGGGCATGATTAAGGCTATTTTGGGGAGTCATTATCTTATTCCCCCTTTTTAATTTTTGTAATTGAAGTTTAATAGATAAATGAGCTCGTTCTACAATGGCTTGACCTTGGGGGTTATAAGGAATTCCTGTTTTATGATTAATTTGAAACTCTTGGCAAAATTGTTGAAAAGCAGAGCTTACATAAGCTGGAGCATTATCTGTTTTAATCTGCATAGGACACCCTAAAACGGAAAAAGCTGCTAAGCAATGAGAAATTACATGTTGAGTATTTTCCTTAGTACGTGCTGTGGCAAAAATAAATCTAGAATAAGTGTCCACTATGACATGCACATAACATTGCTTACCAAATTGAGGAATATGAGTTACATCTATTTGTCATATTTGATTTGGTTTTAAACCACGGGGATTTACCCCTGATGGCAGAGATGGAGTGTAAATAACACACTTAGGGCATTGGCTTACAATCTGACAAGCCTGTTCTCTGGTAATACTGAATTTTTTACGTAAGCTAGAAGCATTTTGATGATGCAAGGAATGGGAAGCTAGGGCACAGTCATATGAAGACATCTGTTGACAAAAAGCTACTAATTTATCAATATTATCATTACCTGCAACCAAAGGTCCAGGGAGGTCAGCATGTGCACGGATGTGTGTAATAAAACATGGGTACTTCCTCATTAGCACTGTCTTTTGTAAATTATGAAATAATTCAAATAACTCCTGTGATGAAGTAAACCCAATAACTGAGGTTTCAATATTTTTGGTAACTCTGACTGCATATAAGCTGTCAGAATAGATATTAATAGGCTCATTTGAAAAATAATCTAAGGCCAAAATCAGGGCTTGAAGTTCTGCCCTTTGAGTTGAAGTATAAGAAGTTTGTATTACCTCTGTGTGAACACGGCTGAAGAAACCTGCCTTACCAGAGCTGGAACCATCTGTGAACACCGATAAAGCTCCCTCTATTGGATGAAAACGTACAATCTTTGGAAAAATAAGTGATGTTAATGATGCAAATTGTACAATCTTATCACGAGGATAATGGCTATCTATCTGCCCAGGAAAATCTGCAAAAGCTATCTGCCATGAGGTAGAAGTTTGAAAAAGCCAATTAGTCTGTTGAACAGAAAATGGAATAATTATGATATCAGGCTCAGATCCAATTAATTGTAAAATCCTAGTTCTACCCTTAATTACTAATTGAGCTATAGAATCATGAAAAGGAAGTAATGTTTTTTGAGGGGAATGAGATAAGTAAATCCATTCAATAACTTCTAATCTTTGCCATATGGCTCCTGTTGGGGTATGCTCAGTTGGAAATATTAATAAATACAGTATTTCTTTAGGATCTATTCTAGTAAGCTGTGCATTTTTAATTGCAATTTCCACTTTCCTTAAGGCTGCTTTGGCCTCCAAAGTTAGTTGACGTGGAGAGGTTGGAGAAGGATTTCCTTGTAATATCTGAAATAAAGGACTTAACTCAGAAGTAGTTAACTTTAAGGATGGTCTTAGCCAGTTAATATCTCCTAATAATTTTTGAAAATCATTAAGGGTATGTAACTCCTTAACTCTTATCTGAAGATTTTGAGGACGGATTGTACTCCCTTGAATTATCTGACCTAGATATTGAAAAGGAGATACCTTTTGAATTTTTTGAGGAGCTAGACATAAACCCATTGCTGTAAGGGAAGCCTCTAACTGAGTAAAAATTTCTGAAAGTATTTCTGGATTAGCATGGGCCAATAATATATCATCCATAAAATGAATAATGTATGCATCAGGGAAGCTATTTCTAATGGGATCTATTGCCTGATCAACATATTTTTGACACAGTGTAGGGCTATTACGCATTCCCTGAGGAAGGACTTTCCAGCAGTATCTTTTAACAGGTTCCTTAAAATTAACTGCTGGGACAGTGAAAGCAAATTTTTCACAATCTTCAGGATGTAACCTTATAGAGAAAAAACAGTCTTTTAAATCTATTACCATCAAGCTATAATCTAAAGGAATGGCTGTGGGGGAGGGAAGTCCTGGCTGTAATGATCCCATAGGCTGAATTATCTCTCTTAAAAGCCTTGAAAATCATTAGGGGTTTGTACGGAAACTGTGGTTCCGCTCCGGTAAAATTAAAGATGGCGGCCCCCATGGTCGGCATGGAAACTGTTTGTTTTGCTCCGGTAAATCTAAAGATGGCGGCCCCCATGGCCGGCGCGATGACGTCACACTGTGCGACCGTTCTTGGAATTCCCGGGCTCCCGCCAGGAGGAAATGCCGGCGGCAGCGAGAAAGCGGGCTGATCCGCGCCGTTTGAATCCTCCGCATGGGGCTGCGACTTTAAGTTCACATTTCTAACCTTGGTCCCTAGTGCTTTTGTTCTCAAGGGAAAGGTAATTAACTTAGCCTCAGGCTGATTTTCCATTTGAATAGACTTAACAGCTCCTTGAATGGCTTTTATAAGGTCTTCAGGGGGTCGGGAACTCTGGCCTATATTTTTAAAAAGACAAACTTTTTTTCTTTTTAATTTCTCCCAAGTAAGTAAATTTGGAGACTCTTGGTCACAAAACCAAGGACAATATTCACCTACAATCTTTAAGAATTGCAATAACTGAGTTTTCTTTATCTGTTTTCCTTTCTGATTAATTATACTGTCTAAAATAGTTAGATACATTTCCTTATCCGAAGAAGTAGAATTTCCCATTTTAAGTAAATTAACGTCTCTTTCCTTCAATATCTCTCGGTACTTTTGTGACCCAAATGTCACTTCTTCCTTTCTCTTATCTTATTTCTTATTTTCCTTATCCTCTTTATTACTTTTGTGACCCAAATGTCACCTCTTCCTTTTCTTTATTCTTTATTCCTTACTTTTTTTTATTTTCTCTTTCCCTTAATCTTTTTAGCGCGCGCTCCCACTCAATCTAACTAATTCAGAATGCCCCACGTTGGGCGCCAATTCTACCACGCGGCCTGCGCAGTGGTTTCATTAATGAGGTTCTGGCATTCAGTTAGTTAGAAGAGATCAAAATAAAACACACAGACAGTACCTTATTTTAATGCTAGGTCCAAGACGGCTCGCCTCCGTTTCCCTGCCTCCAGCCGCCCAGCAGGGCAGCGAGGATTACTCTGGGCTAGCAGGGGAGAGAGAGAGAGAGAGAGCGAACACGCCGGGGAGTAGCCTTTTATTTGGGGGGACAAGAGATTCAGGGGAGAATTCCATCCAATGAAGGTTGAGGGGGGGCTGCACTCCAAGGTCAGGGTCAGTGATTGGGTCTCCAGGGTCAGTGGTTACGCACACCCCCACACGGATGGGCTCTCTCATCAGGAAAGGGTCGGGATAACTCCGACACAGCCAGAGTGCCTCAGGCCCTTAACGGGAGTCACCCAATCACGTGTCAGAATGGCTCCCCACAGCGGGGGCTGTTTCCATCCCTGGTTTAGTGACCTGAGAACTGACCGCAGCGGGCAGGTCACACTGCCTTCAAGGTCACTTCCTGGAGAGCCAACTGTTCCCTGGGATCACGGGCAGCGGGTCCTCCTCTCCTGCAGTCTGGACCCTGGCAGGGGTGGCTGGGCCAGGAGGACCAAGGGGAGGACTCTGCCTCATCCCAGGGTGGGGACAGGGTGAGGGGCGGGAGGCTGCCCTGCCACCCTGGAGGGGCCGAGACCCTCCCCACGCGCGGCTGGAGTCAGGGGGCGTCTCTCTCCTCTTGGGGCTTCTCGGGGCCTTGGTCAGTGCGTGGCGTGGTGCCTTCCTGCCCCTGGTGTCTGTTGAGGAAGGCCAGCTCTGGGGGTCCTCGCCCCCTTTCCTGCCCTGGAGCCGCTGTCTCCCACCATGGCGCCCTGACCTTGGGCCAACGTCCTCTGAAGCTCTCCAGCAGCACAACCTGGACTTTCAGCCCTAACCCAACCCAAGGTGTTGGTCATCGATAAGGAAGAGCACATCGGCGTGAGAGCAGGGCCTCCGCGGGTCTGCCCCGTGGGCCCCTCGTGGCCTGTGGGACTTGGACGCATCCCTGGCCTCCTGGGCCTCGGTCCTCCTCTGCGGGAGGTGGGCTCCTTCCTTCTCCACGCAGCTGAGCAGGGCTCCCGGGGCCGTCTCTCCCGGCATGGACAGGGCTCGTGCCTGGCACTGGCCCATGGACAGGCTGCTGTCCGCTCTGCCTGAGGGCAGCTTGGGCTTGCTGGTCAGGCTCTGGGGGCCTGGCAGCCACCTCCGGCTGTACTGGGGCCACAGTCCCTCCCTCCCCGAGGTCCCTGCTCTGGTCCCCTTTATAGGAGGTCAGCAAGGCCTTGAGACCACGCTCCCTGCCTCGTGGGGTCGGAAGAGCTTGTACCTAGCTGCTCCTTGATGCAAAGCCACTGGGTCCTTGAGAGACAGGGAGTAGGGGTGGAGGTGGGCACCAGGAGCTGAAGGGCCAGGGCTAGATGGGACGTGTCCCCAAAGCTGGTGTGAGAGCATCAGGAGGCGTAGCGGTACTGACCTGGGCTCCACACTGTGTGCCCCTGGACATCAGCTCTGTCCTGTGTGACCCTGGACATCAGCTCTGTCCTGTGTGCCCCTGGACATCAGCTCTGTCCTGTGTGCCCCTGGACATCAGCGCTGCACTCTGTGCCCCTGGACATCACCTCTGTCCTGTGTGACCCTGGACATCAGTGCTGTACAATGAGCTTGCACAGATGCCGGCGGGTGCAGAGTCCCTGGCCCATGGTGGGTGCAGTGTGGCTTTTGAGAGGGGTGGTCCCTGAAGGCTACATGGGGCCCTGGCAGACTTAAGAACCTCTGGCAACATGTGCTGCCTCCTCCTGAGACCTCGCTCCCTGGGCATCCTGGGGGCTGGCTCAAGGGAGGGGTGGGCAAGTTTCTGCTGTCCCAGGGGAGAGAGGTGGCCCAGCAGGATTCAGAATCTGGAGCAGGAGCAGGAGAGCAAGGTGCTGGGGAGGCTGGCCTCTGGGCAGGCTGGGTTCTGAAGAGGCTGGGCCCTGGTGGAGGCTGGGCTCTGGGGAGGCTGGGCCCTGGGGTAGGCTGGGCCCTGGTGGAGGCTGGGCTCTGGGGTGGCTGGGCCCTGAGAGAGGCTGGGCCCTGGGGAGGCTGGGCCCTGGGGGAGGCTGGGCCCTGGGGATGGCTGGGCTCTGGGGAGGCTGGGCCCTGGTGGAGGCTGGGCCCTGGGGAGGCTGGGCTCTGGGGTAGCTGGGCCCTGGGGGAAGCTGGGCCCTGGGGTAGCTGGGCCCTGGGGGAGGCTGGGCCCTGGGGTAGCCTGGGCCCTGGGGAGGCTGGGCCCTGAGGGAGGCTGGGCTCTGGTGGAGGCTGGGCTCTGGAGTGGCTGGGCCCTGGGGGAGGCTGGGCTCTGGGGTAGCTGGGCCCTGGGGTAGCTGGGCCCTGGGGAGGCTGGGCCCTGGGGGAGGCTGGGCTTTGGGAGAGGCTGGGCCCTGGACAGGCTGGGTTCTGGGGCAGGTTGGGCTTGGGGAATAAGACCTCCTGGGCTCTGGGACAGTGGCCTGGACACTGCGGTGGAGCTGGAGGTGGGTGTTGGGGTTTGTGGGCAGAGAGAGGGTGGGAGAAGATGGGGTAGAGGGGATGCCCAGGTGGGGGTCAGGAGTGGGGGGTGGAGAGGCTGCTGGCTGGGTGTGAGGGGAAGTGTCCACCTCAGGCCTCCCTGGGTGGACGGAGACTGTCCTCAGCTGCACAAACAAAGAAATCGGCCACCAACCCAGGGCCTGGGGCGACACCGACGCCTCCCCTCACACCTGGAGGCCAGGAACCCAAGCTAAGGGCTCTGGGGAGGGTCGGCCGCCCTCCCGGGTTCCGATGGCCCGGGGTGATTCCCGGCTCTGGACACAGTGTTCCAACCTCAGCCTCCGCCTGCAGGCGGGCTCTGTGTCCTTTCCTCCTCCTGAAAGGACACGGCCCTGGGTTTGGAGCCACCCTGAGTGCAGGACGCCCTCTCTGCAGGCCCTTGACTGGGCACGTTTCAAAGACCTCATTTCCCAAAAGGTCACTGTCTGGCCTGGCAGCGGACATGAGTTTGGGGGACAGGCTATGGAGCCCACATGGGGACAGGGACTTGGGTCAGGTGCAGGTCCTGGAGGCTGCTGGGTCCTGAGCCCAGGGCATTGGCCGCCTGGGCTCAGCCCTGCCAGAGACTGGCTCCGTGGTGTGACCCCAGCACAGCTCTAATGTGCCCCGCAGGCCCAGGAGACTCCGCCCTGCTGACCAGAGACTCGTGGAGAACGGCGGATAATGAGAACTCACCCCAAAGTGCCTGTTTGTGAGTGTTGGAAGTCATTTTCTGTGCGGGACCAATCAGCTTGAGGACTTGGGTTTAGGGAGAGGAGGAGAAGCACGTCTCTGGACCACGAGGCACAGCTGGCCCCAGGCGAGGCCACATCAGCACGAGGCCACAGGAACCCAATGACCCTGCGGTCTTCCTGCAGGCTGGGTGTCTCTGAGCCTTCCCAGAACTGCTCTGCTCCCCAAGGCTGTCCCTGGACGCTCCAGGTAGCCCCAGGCCTGGGCTGGATAATGTGGACCCTGGCTCCTACCAGACAGGAGGCTGCCTGGCCCCGGCCTCAGGGTCCTCTTTTGTGGAAGGGACAGTGTGAGCATCGAGAGTGGCCAGAGGTGAGGGCTGATGGGACAGCCCGAGTGCTGTGTGAGCACACAGTAGGTGCTCAGGAAAAGTGGCAGAAGGGCCGACCAATGGAGGAGGGGCCAGGCGAGAGGGAAAGGGCAGGGCTGGTCCGCCGAGGCCAGCTGCTCGGAGAGTGGCTGCGGTCTTGGCCAACACACAACACGTCTGCCGAGAGCTGAGTGAGGTCTTGCAAACTGTTGAGTGCTGTCCGTCTGTGCTTCCTAAGTAACCAGGAAACCCTGGTGGCCCAGCCTTGCCTGCTACACCCGGCTCCGGTCCTCGTCCCTCCTGGTGCTTCTGAATGTGGAGCTCCTGGGCCGACAGCGTCCCCCGGGACCTGCCAGGAGCGCAGACGTCGGGGCTCCTCCCAGATCCAGGGATCCAGGAACTCAGGGTGGGGACGTGTGCCTGTCCCACAGAAGTGCCCTGGGGAGCCCCCCAGGGTGGGAGTCTGGGCTCCCCGCTTCCTGCTTAGAGCCCCCCCCATCTCCTTGGACTGCAGAGGCCTCCCCAGATCTGCCTCCAGGGGAGGGGCTGGCCTGGTCCAGGCAGGTGTTGGGCGTCCCAGCTGGCCATCCTGGCCATCCTTACCTGTGCTATCTGTGGTGCGTCTGCAGCAAAGGCCATTGGTAAGGTCCAGGCGCCTGCAGCTGCCCTGGCCTGACCGCTGACCACTGCCCTCTCACTGCGGATTCTCCCGGACGATTTTGGAACTGCCGCTGCTGCCCTGATTGGGTGGGCAGGTCTCTCCCTCCCCGGGCCTCAGTGTTCCCGTCTGTCGGGTGGGGGGCCTCGTGTCTGGACCCCAGGCTACTGTCCCTGCTTCTGGGGGCCTGCAGCCCCGTCCTCCACTCCCCCCAGCCCTCCGCCTGGGCCTCTGTCACCTGTTTGATTTGATTTAGGGACGGGAGTCTCAATTTTTTTGGTGGTGTTGGTGCTGATGGTCTATTTCTGCTGAGTGCAGGTGCCAGGTGGGCACTAATGTAGAAAAATTACTCTCATCAGGGCTGTGCTCAGTGCCCTGGGTCCCTGGAGTCCCTGGCATGTTAATTAAACTTGATAAATGCTCTGTCCAGAGACAGCTCTGAGCAGAGGACCAGGCACCCAATCTCATTAGCTGGACACATGCACCAGTCAGTGGCCTGCAAGGCAGGAGCTCCTCAGGCCACAGCCAGGGGACAGAGCTCTGTCGCTGAGAGGGGCCGTCCTGTGGCCCTGGCTGTCGGCCGGATGCCTCTGCGTCCAGGGAGGGCTCTGGGCATCAGGCCGGCTTGGTCTGAGGGACAGCACAGGCACCGTGAGACAGCCTGAGGGGGGCCCCATCGCGTCACTTGTCTCGTAGGACGCTGTAAGGTGGCTGTGTTGGGCTATTTGCTTTGTTATAACCTCTGACGGCGCCTGATTCCCGCATCAGGCTTTAGCACAGCTGTGTGGAGGAGAGCCCAGTGTGCGCGGTTTCCGCCTAGCTGTGACTCCGGCACCCTCTGGGGCCTTGAAGTGTGTCCTGAGGATCAGGGGCACCCTTGTATTGGTGTCAACCCAGAGCCCACGTCCTTAGGAAGTCCTCCTTGATCTCCCTCAAGGCCACTCCTCTTCCTACCTTGCTAGGAAATGGCTGAAGCTGTAGGAGCCCGAGGCCATGGGGGCTGGAGACGCAGTCACAGGGGCGGGAGACGTGGTCATGGGGGCCAGGCAGCCTCGGCAGCCTGTCCAGCCTCGGCAGCAGGAGTCTCCGTCGGCCCGAGGCTCACATAGGGAGGGGTGGGACGCGTCAGATGGTCTCTGCGAAGTGGTGACAGGGAAATGCCCCGGGGCTCGGGAGGAATCGGTGGCATTTGTGACAGATGGCCACGGGCCGAGTGTGTGATGGCCAGGCACGAAGCGGTTCCTACGTGTGACTTTGCTTTTCCAGAGCCGCTCAGCGGCCTCCGGCTCCCCTCCCCGGGTTGACCCAGGAAAGGGGAGGCTGCCGTGGCCAAGGTGGACCCCGCGTCCTGCACGGCCCCCAGGGCTCCGAGGCTCGAGGCCCGAGGAAGGGCGCAGGTGGGCCCTGGGGCGAGCCGGCTTGGCCTGCTCCAGTGGAGTGGCCGTGGGCCTGTGGCTTCCCCTCTCTGGCCCTGACTCCGTCCCTTGCCATCTGAGACACTGGTGACATCAGAGCAGGGAGTCCACCATGCGGATCCCCTGGCTGAGCACTGGGGACACCGGGCGACTCAGGCCTGGCCTCGAGGACATCTCTGTTGGAGGAGGACGGGCCACACACAGACCCCAGAGGGTGGCCCTGAGCCGGGGCGGGGTGCCCTGGGGTGGGGTCACCAGGCAGAACTACCTCCAGCTACGGCGGAGCCTGTCACCCGCGGCTTGGAGGCCTGCTCTGCCGTGGAGTCCAGGGGTGTGGGCTCAGTTTCAGGGGCGCCCTGGGGTGACTGTGCCCCTGGCACCTGCGTGGTCATCGAGCACCCATGGACCCTGCCTCTGAGCCTCACCTGGGCACATGCCACACGCAGGCCCCACTGCAGGGAGTCCCAGGTCCCCAGTGTGGCCCCTGCCCACGCCCTGCCTCCCTGGGGGCTCATGTGCCCAGGCAGCAAGCTCCCCTGAGAGATGCAGTCCCTGGACGACTCCACCTGGTGACCGCTGTGGCTGAGTGCAGTCTGCAGGGACCCCCAGGGACCCCCAGGGTGTGCCAGGACCCAGTGGGGCCAGGGCAGAGCGTCAGCCCGCTCGCACAGGGCTCGCAGGCATCACTTAACAAGATCCGTGAGGTCTGCCTCGTCACCTGCCAGACAGTGCCAGCGTCATGTCCACTTAGAGACGAGGAAGCCGAGGCCACCATCCGCCAGGACAGAGCCTGGCTCGGGTCCCAGGGGGCCAACTGGCTTCCAGGGGCCCAGTCTCTAGGTTGCCTGTCAGCTGGAGGGGCCTCTGGCAGGGACACTGTCCTGGGCCTTGCCTGGCACACGGGGTCACTTCCTATGGCCAGTGCGTGCCCTGCACCCCACCCTGCCCCACGCCCGCTCAGCCCCAGCGCCCTGTTGCACCCTGAGTGACTGTGGTCAGCAGCCTCCCTCAGAAGTGTGACCATCTGCCTCAGCTGCAGGAGGTGACAGGGGGCACAGAGTCACCAGGGAGCCAGCTGCAGGCCCAGAGAGGCCCCAGCCTGGGGAGTGCAGGGGCTGAAGTTTGCCCAGGACACTGGGTCCTGGCAGGGGGACAGATGGCCTTCCCAGCTCAGCCTGAGAGCCACGGCGGAGTCTGTACGGCCCCTGGCATTTTGGCTCTCAGCAGACGTCCCTCGCCTCCTCGAGCCTCGAGCTCCTCATCTGGGCACTGGCTCTGGTCTGGAGTGCGCGGCCAGCTGACATGCAGTGGGACCTCAGGAGACGGCGTCACATGGGCCAGGGTCTCCGCTCTGGCTGGCCCCTCTCAGCACCTGTGTCCCTGGCTCCCAGTCCAAGCCCTGGCAGAGGTGGGCAGCCATGGCAGTGCAGTCCCTGGGGGAGGCCCACGGGCAGAGGGCAAGAGGACACTCCGGGGCCCAGTGGCCAGCAGGACACCCTCTGGCTCCCTCCTCCTGGACAGAGGTTGGAGTTGGGACCCACACTGACTCCTGGTGGTGCAGAGCGGCTGGACCCGGTGGCGGGTGGTGGGAAGGAGTGACGGGGAGGCGTGGGGGGTGGCAGACCAGGCCGAGGGCACAGGGCACACTCACCGCCCATCAGTGGCCCAGCCAGGGCTCCAAGGGATGAGCCAGGCCCGGTGGCTGGTGACAGATCAGGCCACTGCTTCTCCCTCTCGGGGAGGAGTCTCGGGGAGGAGTCACGGGGCCTCCCCCCCCCCCCAGTGTCCCTGCCCAGCCTACCCACAGTGACAGCGGTGTCCCCGAGCCCCCAGAGCACTGCCCTGAGCAGCAGTCAGGGTGCAGGAGGGGCACAGGGCCCACTGCCTTCCTGCCGCCCGGAGTCCCTGCCACAGGACCCTGGGGGGCCTCCTAGGGTGTGGCCCTGCGGCCGGGCTGTGGCGCCTGGAGCGCCTGAGGCTCTGGGCTCCATCCCCAGCCCCCTTCCACACAGCTCAAGCGACAGACCCAGAGACTCGGCCTGGCACTAACTGTAGGGGGTGGGGACAGTGTCCTCGCTGAGGGACCTTCTCTCTGCCAGAGGCCCATCAGGCAGGGTTCCCCCCCGGGGGGTCGTGGGGCCGCAGGTGCCAAGGCGGAGGTGGGAGGGGCCTCTCCTTAGTGACCAAGAGCTGTCCCCCGGTGAGGGTCCCACTCCCAGCCTGCGCCTTGGTACTGTGCTGGTTGAGAGCTGAGAGGTCCCCAGGGAGAGGGAGGCTGTCACCAGGACCTGCCATGGCTCCATTGACCTGGAATCTGAGAATGCCACCGGGCCACCTTGGGCGCCTGGGTTCCCTGGCGGAGGCCGGCTGATGGCTGCGCAGGGAGCAGACTGCATGGTGGGGAGGGGACCTGGCCAGGGCAGTGGAGACGCTCTGGGCAGCGTTTGAGACACTCGTGTCCACGATCAAAGCCAACTTCAGGGCACACGCAGTCCAGGAGGGAGAGCTCAGGCCTTGGGGACAGGGAGCCCGCCAGGGGTCAGGGAGTCCACTTGGGGTCGGGGAGTCCCCCTGGGGTCGGGGAGTCCACCTGGGAGCAGGGAGTCCACCTGGGGGCAGGGAGCCCTCCTGGGCAGGCTGAGTAGCTGGGGAGGCCTGTGGCGCAGCCTGAGGGGCCTGAGAGAGGCGTCCCCCCCAGGACGGCCACCTCCGTGGCTGTTGCTGTACTTTGTAAAACCTGGCCCTTCCTCCTCCCTTCTCGGCTCTGCCCGCTCTCCACACGGGTCACGGTCACCGCGCCTGACCTGCGTTTCTGTGCCGGTGTAACAGGGTGTCGGGGAGCGACTCAGCAGAGGGCTCCGCACCCCCCACAGATGGACAAAGCCTCGTCCTGGGCGGGCGGGGAGGGGCCCAGGACTGACCTTGAGGAGCAGCTGCCAGGCGCTGGGAGGAAGCCGCGTTTTACTATTGTCTTTATTTGGAGTTAAACGGAGTCGGAGGTCTGTCTGGATGCCAAGTGACGACTGGTGGGAGGCTGGACTGGTGGGAGGCGCCGGCCAAACCTGCGTGGGCGCTCCCCAGCCCCCTCCGGGGTCAGATGAAAGGACAGGCTCCTGCAAAGGTTCCCAGTGGGTCCGTGGCCCCGCCTACCCCCACGGAGGAGGCAGCCCCCAGGACTCCTCAGGGGCCTCTTCCCATGGAGGCTGAAGGCTGTGGCTTCCCCGGCCTCCTCGCTGGCCTGGCCTCTGGCCTGGGCAGGGCTAGATCTGTCTTTTCTTCAGTGAACCCAGACTGGACCACAGACACTGCACCTGCTGGGGCAGGGGTGACAGATCAAGGAGGGCCAGCTAGAGGTGATGCTGACGTTTGAAGCCAAGTCCCACCTGCAAAGGTGGGTGGGGGACGCTCAAGGAGATGTTTTCAATTTGAAAATAAGATGCTAAGGGACACACAGGTCATGCTTTGGGAGAACTTTAAAAAACTGAGGGACAATTTGCAGACTACTGCTGTTGACCACTTGGAAGTGCACAGTGAAGTGGCATTTAGTAGGTTCGCAGAGCCGCATAACCAGCACCTCTTTTGGGTTTCCACATTCTTATCATTCCAGAGGAACACATGGAACCCCTAAAAATGGTCCTCTGCTTCAAATCGTTCGTTTGAGTTAACAGGCAGATATCTGGTCCTGCGATGTTGGTTAGGAGGCATGTTGGAAAGCTCTCTGTCACTATAACAAAATACCTGAGGCAATCAGCTTATAAAAAGAAAAGGTTGGCCAGGCGTGGTGGTACAGAGGCTTGGGAGGCTGAGGCAGGAGGGTTGCAAGTTCAAAGCCCTAAGCAACTCAGACTCTGTCTCAAAATAAAATATAAAAGGGAACTGGGGATGTGGCTCAGTGGTTAGCACCTAGGTTCAACCCTGTTCACCCCGCCCCCTCAAAAAAGAGTTTTCTTGATTCACTGCCTGGAGGCTCCAGTCCAAGAAGAGGCAGCCCTGGTGCTCTGGGCAGGGCGCCCGCTGCGGGGAGCCGGTGACAGAGCTGACTGTTTACATCAAGAGCCAGGAAGTAGAGAGAGACGGGGTCCCACACCCTCTTTAAGGGATACCCCCAGTGACATGAGGGCCTCTGCTGGCCCTGCCTCTTGAAGGTCCACTGTACTTTAACAGTGTCACCTGGTGACCAAGACTTTAGTGCCCAGATCTTAGGGGACATATTCAACCCACAGCAGGACTGGGTGCTGAGGAAGGGGGGCGTGTGGCCCTGGGGAGGGAGGTTTTGGGCTTCGGCTGCCACCTACCCTCACTTGGGGGAGCTTCTGAACCATGAAGCCTCCCAACCCTGGTGTGGTTGGGAATTGGAAGGAGAGGCACATCCCCTCCTGGATCAAGCTTTGCCTGAAGGCAGACAGCCAGGCCCTTCTGCACCTTGGGAGCTGGGAAGTTCTTCTTTTGGCTCAGGTCGGTTTGAGTGGCGTCTGATGTGACCAGCCCCTGCTCTAGTTTACGACGTGGACAGTGAAGATGAGGGATGAGGGCTTCAGTGCTGGTCCAGCTCTGTGACTCCCTTCAGCCTCTCCCGGCCTCCCGGCCTGGTCCTCTGCTGCTCTTCCCTCTGTGCAGAGGCCCCTTGGGGAGGGAAGCCATGCTGGCTGCTGGCCATGAGGTGCCTGTCCTGCCCTTGGCCTCGACTCCGTCCCCAGATGCCCCGCTGGGCGGTTCCTTTCCCTGAATGGGACTTGGGTTTTCCCTGTCACCTGAGGAGGCAGCTCAGCTCTGCAGAGGACTCCAGACCCCGAGCCTCGGTGTGACCTGGAGCAAGTCCGTCGACCTCTCGGGCTTCACGTCCCCTTTGACAAAGCTGAGTGGTGGCGAGACCCCATGGCACCGGGGAGACGTGCTGTGTGCCACCTGGTGCGTGGCTGAGGATCCTGGAGCCAGTGTGACAAAGGAGCACGGTGTCTCAGTCACAGCTGAACTCCACGCACCCAGAGCTCCGCACTCGCGCATCGGGCGCGTCCTTAGTGAGGGTCTGAGGTGTTCTGTGCCACGTCCTCACGTCCGGGTGTGGATTTTTGTTACGGGTTGGATTCAGAATGTCCCCCAAAGTCTCAGGTTGAGAGCCTGGTGTCCAGTGTAGCAAGGCCCCGAGGAGGGGCTTTAGGTGACCAGGGGTCCCAGGGGCCGTGGCCTCAGTGGATTAATCCACAGATGCTGAGTGGATGGCTGGAGGTGGGACCTCGCAGGAGGCAGGAATCCCTGGGGTGGCTCTGGAGGTCACCTCCCCCCTGAGCTGGTGTCTCTCCGCGCCTGGCCCTGGCCCAAGGCCCAGAGGGTGGCAGCGGCCAGCCCGACCTTCCCCTCAGGTGCTCTGTGGAGGGGGTGGTCCCCTCCTCCCGCCCACTCTGGTCGGCCAGGACACACAGGAAGTCCCTTTTATTCACTCCTTCATTGACTTGGCTGTGACCATGCTGGGTCACAAAGGAACTCTGAAATCTCAGCAGCTCAATAAGAGCTGACAGCTCCCCTGGGGACGTGCTGGGCCACGTCCATCCCTAACCCGTGTTCTGCTGGGCTGGGCTGGCCTGTGCGTCAGCCCGCCCCACGGCAGAACAGGGCCTGGCCCAGCACTCAGGGCTGCAGCGAGGGGCTTCCCAGCGGCTCCGCCCCACCTGTCCCAGGGCCTTGTCACCTGCCCCCTCTGCTGGAAGCCCCCTGTGAGTTCCAATGGCACTGGCTCTTTTCAGGGGGGCGAGACGCTGCTGAGCTAGGACCCAGGAGCCGAGAAGGGCTGGGCGCCAGGAGGCCAGTCCCACAGCAATGTCACCCAGAGCAGCTCCCACGCACCCTGACCCTGTGAGTGAAGGAAGGGCTTCCAGCCGGGCCAGAGGACGCAATTTGCATTTGAAAATGGCCTCGAGGGCTGCCTCGGGGACAGAAAGGCCATGATGACACTTCTATTTTTAAGAAAGGCCAACCCCCCTGGTGGCACCCTGAGGAAAGGGCAGCTCCCTGTGACTCAGCCGCACAGCTGCAGAGGGTGCAGGGCCTTGGAGGGTGCAGGGCCTCCCGGGGCCCAGCCCTGGTGGAGGGAGGGCGGGGCCAGGCCAGAGCTCCGCCCCTGGAAGCCTTGGATTTGACTCTCTGGTTCCTGGGCCACCTGAGGCCTGTGCTGGCCGCTGGACACAGGGCTGAGCTACCCCTGTGGTGCGGAGATGGGGCGTGCACAGCAGGGTGACCTGGGACAGAGAGCAAGGGGGCTCCTGGGAGCCACAGCCCGGGTGATGCTGGACAGGCCTGGCCCATGGGGGTCCGGGGAAGGAGGAGGGGTTGGCCCAGGGGTGGGGGCTGCCGGGCAGAGCTTGGAGGACATGAGGACCCAGGGCTCAGGGGTGAGTGGGGCAGGACATGGGGCTGCCAGTCCTTGGGGGCTCTGAGCGTCCAGCTGATGAACGTGAACTGCACCCGGGGGTCCTGTAGAACTGGGGGAGGGTCTAGGAAGGAAAGGGACCCGGCTGTCATTCACAAGTGACTCTGCATTGGAACTCAGAGCTGAAGACCACACAGGCCTGCCCTGGGTGTCTGCCCACGGCAAGGGCTCGGGGCCAGTGAGCCCTGGTGGTGAGGTCGTTAGCCCCAGTTACAGAGGAGGAGCCGGCGTCCAGAGAGGCGAAGGACGGGCCAGGCCCTCAGGACATGGGGTGCCGCCTGGAGGGCCCGTGGCCCCTCCGCTGGTCTTCACAGCCCGCAGGACCCCTCCCCACCGGGCTGGCCAGCGTGGTCCCTGGCCTCAGTGGAGTGGCGGGTGCGGAGCAGGGTGTGACAGTCCCTGCGTCCCGGGCTTAGTTGTTCTCTCTTAATCGCTTTTCTGGGGAAACAACTGCTAGCTCATGAGCCTCCTGTGGCGTGGTCACCTGGTAGGCCACCGAGGCCCCTGCAAGTGGCCACAGGGTCCCCATCCTGAGCCTCCTGAGCCACCAGAGCCACCTGGCTCAGAATCTGTCACCCAGATCCTGGACCCTCAGGAGCTGGGAGAGATGCGGGTTCACCATCTCACAGTCCTGGACGTGGGGCTCTTTGTCACACGGCAGTGGGTGGCTGAGGCACATGGCTGCTTGGTGGCACATCCAGGGCTCCAAGTCCCAAACTCTGGCTCTCGTTCTTCTACTCAGCCTGCCATGGTCTCCATCCCTTGCCTTGAGGTGTCTTTCCTCAGACTGCAGGTCCCATCCCGTCCCATCCCGTCCTCTTTTTCCTGCTAGTGACAGGCCCCAGGGCTAGTGGTTGGGTCCTCATGCCACCCCGGCCCCAGTCACTGTAGCCAAGGCCGTCCGCCCTGCCTGGCTCCCGGCCCCGCCCTGGCGCCACCTTCTGTGTCCTGCCTGGTCCCATCGCCTCCCACTCTCCCCTTCTCGTGGCAGGAGGGACACAGTGCTTGTCTCAGGGCCAAGTCCCTGGAAATGCCAGGTCATGGCCACACCCCTTTACAGACAAGGAAGCCGAGCCCGGGGCTGGGAGTGGACAGAGTGGGACCCCCACTCATCCCAGCCCCGAGTCAGGCCCTGGGCCACCCCGTGTTCCCCTCGTATTGTATTCCTTGCAGGGACCCCTTGGGGTGGAGATGGGAATCCGGGTGTCTGCTTCACCCGTGCCTCAGTCGGTGTTGCTGTAACAAAGTGCCAGAGGCGGCGTCACTTAGGAGCAACTGGAATTTGCTTCCCACAGTTCCGGAGGCTGGAAGTCTGAGACCGAGGTGCTGGTGGGCCAGCGTCCAGGGAGGGGGCTCTCTGCTCCCTGATGACTCCTGATTCTACGTCTTTCAGAGGGACAGGGCTGTTCCACCTGGCACAGAGGCTGGAGGGCACGGGTTCCTAAGAAGAGCACCCGGTCTTTCCCTGGGTGTGGGCAGAGGCCGGGAGCACTCCGGGCCACAGGCTGCTGGCCGCACCCCCTGAGGCTCCCGGGTGGCGCTTTACAGACCCCCACGCAGTCTGCAGGTGAAGCCAGGAAGGAGCAGCCATGGGCCCCCTTTACAGACAGTGGACTGGGCTCCCGAGGGAGAGGTGACTAGCCGGAGTCCAGTGGCTGGCAAGAGACAGGTGGGCTTCAGAGCCCAGAGGGTCTGCTGCCAGGGAGCTGCCCGCCCAGGGTGAAGTGCAGGGGCTCTCAGCAGCCAGGCTTGCCCAGGTCATACCCAACTGGGTTCCACTGGACGGTCCAGGATCCCAGCAGGAGCCAAGCCCAGGCCACCGTTGCTTTTGGCTTGGGAAAGGTTGAGGCTGAGAAGCTTCTAGAGCCAAAGAGAGAGGCACATTCTATGGACACAGCTCAAGGGACAGGCACAGGGTGCACAGTCACAAGAGCCCTACCCTGTCCACACTGAGAGCCGTTGGCCCATGGCTTGGTGGCCGTCCAGGAAGGTCTGTGTCCCCCTGCCTCCATAGTGAGGTTCATACTTTCTACATACCGAAGCATTTGAGCCTTTGGCTGAGAATCCAGGCTATCCATCCATTCACCCATCCACACATCCATCCATCCATCCATCCATCCATCTATCCATTCACCCATCCACACATCCATCTATCCATCCATCCACCATCCATTCATCCATCCATCCACACATCCATCCATCTATCCATCCATCCATACATCCACCAACCTGTCCATCCATCCATCCATCCACCATCCATTCATCCAGCCACACATCTATCCATCCATTCATCCACCCCTCCACCAACTCATCCATCCATTCATACAGCTATCCATCTACCCATCTATGCACCCATCTATCTATCCATCCATCCACC
Organism: Spermophilus citellus; assembly: GCF_964194105.1. Classification (NCBI taxonomy): domain Eukaryota; kingdom Metazoa; phylum Chordata; class Mammalia; order Rodentia; family Sciuridae; genus Spermophilus; species Spermophilus citellus. The sequence continues at coordinate 132,677,762 of NC_138197.1, read as the reverse complement.
CAACCATCTATCCATTCATCTATATACCTACTCATCCACCCATATATTCATCCATCCATTCACCTATCCACCTACTCATCCATCTATCCATCCATCCATCCATCCATCCATTCATCCATTCATCCATCCATCCATCCACCCATCTATCCACCCATCTATCCACCTATTCATCCATCCATCCATCCACCCATCTATCCACCTATCTATCCATCCATCCATCCATCTATCCACCTATTCATCCATCCACCTATCCACCTACTCATCCATCCATCCATCCATCCATCCACCATCCATCTATCCATCCATCCATCCATCCATCCATCCATCCATCCACCCATCTATCCACCCATCTATCAATCCATCTATCCATTCACCTATCCATCTATCCATCCACCTATGCATCCATCCATCTGCTACCCATCCACCCATACTCCATCCACCCACCCATCCACCCACCCATCTATCCACTCATCTATCCATACATCTATCCACCTGCTCATCCACCCTTCCATCCATCCACCCGCCCACCCATCCATCCATCCATCCATCCATCTATTCATCCATCCATCCATCCACCCGCCCACCCGCCCATCCACCCATCTATCCACGCATCTATCCATCCATCTATCCACCTACTCATCCATCCATCCATCCATCCACCCACCCACCCATCTATCCACCCATCTATCCATCCATCCATCCATCCACCCGTCTATCCACCCATCCACCCATCTATCTATCCATCCATCATCCACCCATCCACCCATCACCCATCCACCTCCCATCTGTCCATCGGCCCACCAACCTGTCCACCCGCCCACCCCCACCCCCCTCCCCTCCCTCCGTGCCCGTGTCACTCTGTGCCTTCTCCTCTGCATGCCATGTGAAGATCCAGCCAGTGCCTGGCCTTGGCCCCTTGCCGACTTCAAGCCCTAGAACTCTGTGCTCTTTCCTCCGCGACTGGTCTTGTTGGCAGGTGGACAGATGAGGACAGGCAGTGAGCAGGACACATCCTGGACAGAGGGAAGAAGGACGGAGACTGTGGGGGCCCCAGGTGTGCTTGGGGGCCAAGGCAGAGCCAGGAGGGGCCACCTGAGATGAGGCTGGTCAGATCTGCAGGTGGCCAGGCAGGGATGGGGAGCGGGGCTGCAGTGGGGAAAGAGGCCGCCGGAGCCAGGGCAGGAGAGGGCCAGGCTCTGCTGGGGCACAGTACTGGAGCCAGGTCCAGGGGAGGGCAGATGTGCTGCCAGGAGCAGGCCACGGGCCGGAGGGCTCGCAGGGCCAGGCTGCGGGATCAGAGGCAGCTCTGACGGGTGGTGGTGGCTGTGGGGCTGGGATCTCCCTGGGTTTGGGGCTGACTTGGCCTCCGGGGGGGCAGGTTGGGTAAGGAATGAAGTGCCGCCCCAGGGGGCTGTTTGGACTCCCGGGAGCGCTGTGGACCCAGGCTCTGTGGGCCTGGCCCCGCTCCCCTGTGGGAGCCTCCTTGCTGGTCCACTGACCGCCCCGGGGCCCTGTCCCACCCAGCCTGTTGCCCACCGCGGGAGCCTCCTTGAGCCCCCCTTTGCTGGCCCGGGGAGACCCCTACTAGGGTGCAGTGGGCTCACCCCAGTGAGGCTCCAGGTCACGGTCCTTGCAGAGAGAGGAGGAAATGCAAGGCAGGTGGGAGGACTGTCCAGAAGAGGGGGTGAGGGGCTGCCTTGCCCCGCTGCCTTCTCAGGAGAGAGTGCAATGCCCTGGCCCACGGGCCAGGTGAGCTGGGACTGGAATCCTGGCTGTGGGACCCTGAGAGAGTGACTTAACCTCTCTGTGCCCCCACGGCTGCATCTGTGATGCAGGGACGTGGCTATGCCCACCTCCTGGGTGACTTAGTCAGAATGGTGTCTGCCACAGCAGGTGGCCCCTCAAGGTCAACTAGAGTCACAGCTGCCATTATTCTGCAGGGGACGGTCCTGCCTGAGTTGGGCAGCCAGGCTGCTGGTGCCTAGGACCTGGGCTGAGACGGACCTAGTGGATGGCATGCAGCTCTCAGGGTGACCCCCTCTGATGGGTGGCAGGAGGACCAGCGCCTGAGCTCCCGAAGGCCCTCCAGGGGACAGCAGGAGTGGGCCCCTCCCTGGGGCTGGGAGGGTGGGTGGGCGGATGCCCAAGGGATTGAACAACAGGCACAGAGGCAAAGGCCGTGGGGCAGGGACTGCAGACCTGGGGCTCTGGCTGACCTGGGGCTCTGGCTGACCTGGGGCTTGGTGGCCCAGGCCAGGGCCCTCCTCTGCACTTAGATGTGCAGCGTTGGACGCTCCGCTCCCCGCCAAGGCCCCGGTCTCCCAGGTCAAGCAGGGAGACGGCAGCAGCAGCGCTCTGCCGGCCTCAGGTGAGGCTGGAGTCTGCAGACCCTCGGACCCTCCTCGGTGCTCCCCGCCCGTCTGTCCCAGGGGGGACCGCGGAGGAGGCAGGCCTGGCGCTGGCTGCTGACAGCCTTCTAATTGGCGTGGGAAAGGGGTGTTGTGATTCCTGCTCCGACTCGCAGCTCGGATGACAGATGCTGTCAGATGCTTTTAACAAGCCCTGGGCTTTAGCGGGCCAAGGTACCACCCGGGCCAGAGCTGGGATAATTGGGTCCTTCAAAAAGACCACGGAAAGAGGCAGAGGCAGCCCTCTCCAGCTCTGTCGCATGCGCTGGCGCAGGGTGGACTGAGGTCCCCAGCCAGACCCCTGTCAGCCTGGAAAATCCCCAGAGTCCTGTCCCCCACGGTCCCCACCCCACTCTGGGTGGTGCCCCTGCTGGCCTCGGCCCCTGGGCAGGGACGCAGGGTCCCACTATTCCCCTCCCAGGAAGCCAGTCCGCTGGGCGGGGTGGCCGGGCCGTTGGAGGAGACCCCGCCCCCTGAGCTGAAGCAGCTGCTGGCTCCCCGCTCCCAGACGGATCCCGGCACGGCTGTGCACAGACGCCTGCTGATTAAAATCAGGGTTGACACAGTTCACGCTCTGCCGTCAGCCGACAGCTGAAGCCTCGGGTTTTTCCTGAGCTCGCGATCTTAGCTGGGCATAGGGCTCCTGAGGTCCAGATGCTTCTGTTTATCTACCCAGCACATTTGGAGGGCTTTGAGAGGTTCTGAAGAACAGGTGTGTCCTGACAGGGACACAAACAAACACCCTCTTTTGGAGCCAGGAAAGACCATGTGAGAGTACAGTTCTCACTTACCCGCTGTGTGTCTTCAGGCAGGGGCTCCACCTCTCTGGGCCTGTCTCCTATCTGTCGATGGGGCTGTGCGATGGCTTCACTGAAGCCCCATTGAAGGTGGAGGAGGCCCTGAGATACACACTGTGGCTGCTGAACAGAAGTTTCCAGAATAGGGTTGTTTAAGACAGCACGGGGTGAGAGCTGGACAGTTGACCCAGAAACGAAGGAGCAGGGGCCACTCCCTCCCACGCCTGCCGGCTCCCACGCTCCTGTGCCTGGGCAGGGACGTCCTGCAGGAGGCCCGGCTTCCAGATAACCTGGGGCCTCCCCGAGCTCCCTCCGCCCACTTGGCTCAACGGGTTTTGGGGTGAAAGGTCCTGAGGCACAGAGAAGGCAGCCTGGCGGGGTCTGCGGGGCAGGGGCAGACGGGCAGCAGGTGGGAGAGGGAGACCCTGGTCCCGGAGCGGATCCTGGCCCAGGTGTAGGACGTGGTCCTCCTGAGCAGCTTCGTGTGGGGTCTGTGTGACCACCTGGACGTGGTCTCAGTAGGTCACTGTGGAAAAGCCAGGGGCCACCTGGTCTCTGTGACCTGAATCCAGAGGCAGGGCGGGGCTCACAGAGCCACCAGGAAAGGGTGTTTCCAGGGCTGCCCCAGGCCACCCCAGCCGGAGGGAGGTGACACTGACAGGCTGGCCAGGGACAGGCCTGGGCTGGAGAGCTGCCCACTGCTCCCTCTGCTCTCTGCCCACACCCAGTGAGGGGAGGGGGCTGCCGCCTGCAGGGCCCCCCGGGGCTGCTCCTCCGTCCCTGCTCCTGCCTGGTGCCCTGGGGCTCAGTGGCTGCCCACCAAGCCCCCAAGGGCCACTGGGCGCTCTGAGGGTCTGCAGCCTGCATGGCCCCAAGGCAGCTGGGTCAGCTCCCTGGGGGAATCCGAGTGGCTGCAGTCCTGGCCGGGCCAGCCCCTCCTCACAGCTTGACCCCAGGGGCCCTCCTCCCCAGCCTCCCCCACCTGTCACAGGCTCCGCCCCTGACCTTCTGGCTGCCTGCTCGGGCACTCACCTTTCCTGGGCTTGCCGGGTGGGGTCCCTGAGGAGAGGGACCCTGACTCCTTGTTCACACATGTCCCTGAGGTCCAGGGCATCTCCTGGCCGAGTCCCCATGAGGACAGGTGGCCGAGGGCCAGATCCTACCTGAGTGAAGCTGGATACGTAGTGTCCCTCCTGAGTGGGTCCTGGCCATCCAGAGCCACCGCCTATGAGAACAGGGGGTCCTGCCCCTGTGTGGCTCTGTGGGCACAGGCCCTCTCCAGGTCCCCTCCAGTCCCCTCCAGGTCCCCACCAGGTCCCAGGTTCTCTCAACAAAGGTCCCATTTTTGCAGAGGACACTGAGGCCCTGGGGGTAAGTGCAGGGTGACGGGGAGGGGAAAGCCGAGGACATCGGCCTTTGGCTCCCAGAGGGAGGGCAGAGCAGTCAGCAGGCGCTCCAGCGGGCTGCGGGGTGGGTGGGTGGGTCCTCTTGGCTGCCGTGGCTCTGGCCCGTGCAGCCCGCGTCTCACCTGCTCCTCTTGCAGGGGCTCAGGCCCAGAGCCTGGCGTGGTCCTTGTGGGTACTTACTGCCATCCTTAGGACTTCCGTAGCTGTGTGTGCAGAGCTGGGATGGAGCCCAGGCCTCGGGCACACGGGGCAGGCTCCACCACTCCCTGGACCTTCTGAAACCCTCTTAACAATGACAGTGACGAGTTCCTCAAGCTCAGAAGTCACGCCTGTCGATCACGTACTAACACATCATGCCGACACGCAGGACGTGCCCCGTCTGTGGCGTAATGATGCACATTAGTGAGGAGAGCGGCCACTTCCTACCGAGAAGCCTGACTGAACGGCTGGCCAGGGGTTCCGGGCGGGGGTGGCGGGACCCTGCAGGAGAGATGTGGCCTGAATGGGGTCATGGCGGGGACACCAGGCTGCCCTCTGAACTGCCTGTGGGCACAGGCATCTGGCACACAGGAGGCTGTGCCCAGAGGTCTGCATATTGAGGGAAGGTGACAAGGACAGAGGGACATTTTTCTAACCTGTTCTGTTGAAGCCTGATGTGCTGGAGGACCCCACAGGCGCCTCTGAGCCTCCCTGTCCCCTCCCGGGCTCTGCCCACACGCCCACTCTAGAGTCCCTGATGCAGGTGACAGGAAAGCTGGGTGTCGGGACCGGCCCCACCACCATGGGCACGGCCGGCCACACCCCGGAAGCTGGGCCTCGGGCACGTGGCCTGCAGTCCTGCTCACTGAAGGTGCAGGCCACACGGGAAAGGCAGTGACCACTGCAGACTAGAGGCCACCCCTCGTGTGTCACAGAGGACGGGCTCTAGGGACCCTCACACAATGGCATGTTCATGACACCAAGAATGCCAGCCAACAGCTAGGTGGCAGCAGGGACGTCACACCACACGGAGTGGACAATGCCAGCAGGGGAGAGGACCTGCCCCCTGGGGAATCTGTGTGCAGGCCCGGGCAGGCCGGCGACCGTGGGCGCTCTGAGTGCAGATCTCCTCTGGGCCCCTGTCCCAGGCCAGGCACCTGCGGGGGCTGGGGGAGCACAGTCCAGTGCCACCACGGGGTCCTCGAGGGGCCGTGCTAGCCACAGGCTGAGGGGGCAGCCAGGTCAGGGGGCAGGGAGAACATGCCCTCAGGCCCTGGGACCCGCAGTGGTGGGGAGGAGGTGAGTGGGCCCGTTGGTCCTGCAGAGGACCAGGGTCACTGCAGGACTGGCCACCTCATACCTCTCAGAAGATCCAAGGCTGGCCGGCTGCCCGGGGCCGGGCCTCTGGTTGCGGATCTTCCTTTTTATTTATTTATTTTTTTGTGCCTTGGGCGCTTACAAGGCGGAGAGGAAAGCGGTTCAGAGATGATGCGGCAGACGGCAGACGTTGGGCAGCTGGTCCCTGGTGGCTCTGTGGGGTGCTCCGCATGCTTGGTTAGGGTCCCAGCTCCACCTGGCCCTCCCCACCCAGCTCTGGGCCGGGGACATCGCTGTCCCTGTTCCCCAGGGGAGCCGTGACAGTACCCCCCACGAGGGGTGAAGCAAGACAGTGGATCTGTAGATCGTGAGATTCTTCCTGGGTCCAGGATGCTGCTCCAGGGGACAGGGAGGTGACAGGCTGTGACCTTTGACCTCAGGGAGGTCACAGCTGGTGGGGAACTAGCCTGGTGACCAAGGATCACAGGGCGGCCCCAGACGAGGCGCGGGCAGGGGGGCGAGGGGGAGGCCACGCAGGAGCTGGGTCTGACTGGCCAGGAGGGTGCAGCAGGACCCAGAGCCATCGGGAAGGTCCAGCGGGGGCAGCCCACAGCCAGGCCCCGCTGCCCCACCCCGCCTGCCCGCTCTGGCTTCTCAGGAGACAGGCTGTGAGGCTGGACCTGGGGCCCAAGGAGGAGGGGGCCGGCGTCCTGTCCCAGGATGATGGACTCAGCCCTGTCCAGGGGCCTGGCCCTTGTTAGAGCCTCCAGGAAAAGAGGGGCCTCAGCAAGGCTGGGGGCACTAGGGGACGCTGTTGCTCAGCCCCTCCCTGGTGTCTGAGGAACAAGTGGCAGCGGCTCGAGTGACAGGGCCCAGGTCTTGCAGAGGGTCCCGTGAGCCAGGGGCAGCTCCGTGTCCTGTGGCGCCTGGAGACCCTCATGCCCCCACTGCGGTTTGGGAGCTGGTCCCAGCTGCTCCTGGGAGCTGCCCACCCACCGCCTCAGGAGCGGGGCCTGGGCCAAGATGAAAGTGGCGGGGACGGGGGACGGCATGGCTGCCCCGAGGGGCCGTGCACAGTGCGGGACATTCACGGAGGGTGGACCACGGCCAGGCAGCGTCTCAGCAGTCAGCACGGCCCCGGCCCTTGGGAGCCTGTGGTCTGGGGAACCAGACAGGCAGCATGGAAGGCCATGTGCATGCGGCCCATGCTCCTGGGTCAGGAGGACAGGGGAGGGACAACAGGGAAAGGCCCGTGGGTCCAGTCCAGGGGAGCAGGTCACCCCTGACGTTAGCAGCCCGGCGTCATCGCCAGGCCCAGGCCCAGGCCCAGGCATGTCATAGACGCAGCTGAATCCTCCGACAGAGACGTACACTATCTCCCCACCTTCCGGATGACACCAACAGGTCCAGGAAGGTCCAGTCAAGTGCCCAGGGTCACGCTGTCCGGGAATGACCAGGACAAGCTGTTGACCCAGAAGCCTTTAGCTACTCTGCCATCTTGTGGGAACCTCCCGGGAGCCGAGTGTGGGTGCAGGGGAGAGCAAGGGAGGGTCCTGGGTGGAACTGTCCTGCTCAGAACCCCTGCCCTCATTTCCATGTTTTCCATAGGCCTCAGTTTCATTCTGACCCTGTGGGGGTTGGGGGGACATCATGCTTTTTTGTGTCTGGCATAATATCTTAAATACTCATGTGTTTCTTTGTGTATCAGTGATTATCTCCTTTTCATTGCTGAGTAGTGTTCCATTGTGTGAATAGGCTGACCCTTGTCTGTTCTCCTGTTGATGAACTGTTGTAGTATTTCCAGTTTTTTATTGTGAATTGAACCTGCTATGACTATAGGGTACAGCTCCATGTGGGGGCGGACGTCTGAATTCTTCTGAGACAAAATCTCTAGGAGTGAAGCTGCTAAATCATCTGGCAGGTGCATGTGTAATGTCACAAGAAACTGAATGGGTCTCACCTCGGTGTACCGTCTTCATTCCCAGGGGAAATGGATCTGTGTCCTCTGTGGTAAAGCACCCCTGACATACAGCGTATCAGCTTCATCCCTTTTAGGTGGATGGTTCCGGGGAGTCATGTACAGCCATAATGTCATGCAACTGTCCCATGTCCCACCTCCACAAATCTTTTCATCTTGTAAAACTTGAACCTTGGGCACACTCAGCGATGACTCTCCATTCTTCCTCATCCCGAGCCACGAAGTCCCCATGCACTCCGTCTCTCTGCACTGGCCACTCTTCTCCACCTATGGGGACTCCCATATTGTCTGTGTGTTTGGGATGGTTTGTTTCCCAGGGCATAATGTCCTCAAGCTGCATCCAGGTTGTGGCACGTGGAACGTCTTCTGTACATAAACACGTGAGCTACCCAATGCTGATCTGTCAGCACGGGTTAAACCACGGACCCTGGGATGGGGCACTGGGTGTACATAATTATCTCTCTCTCTCTCTCTCTCTCTCTCACACACACACACCCCAGACACCACTCGCCCCACAGGACGGCTAAGATTAACTCCCCGAACGTTGGAGAGGTGTGAGGCGAACTTCTCGGGCTCGCTGGTGGGAGGACAAGACGTGCAGCTGCTTTGCAAACCTGGGATGTTTCTTACCAAGTGAAACGTGCCCTGGCGGTTCCCGTCCATCCTCAGGTCCTTGGAGGCTGCAAGGTGGACCCTGCAGGAAGGCCGACAGCATCCGTCGTGACTAATGATGGAAGACCCAGATGCCCGTCAGGGCTGAAGGGACCATAGTGCCCTCTCCATAGTGCCATTCAAAGGAGCAGAGAAAGTTAACTATTGCCCCCTCCGTCAGAGTCCCCAACCTTGGCTCACCCAGGACTCGGACACGAAGACTCCCATAGGTGATGTCCTAGGACAATGAGTCTCGGGGCGGAGGTCGGGGCAGCGGCCGGTGGGGCAGGTAGCCAGGGACTGACTGGGGCAGGAGGGAACGTTGGGGGTGGGTGGGACCATCCGGCCCCTCCACAGGGACTCCGTCCAATCCGGTGTGACTATTTGCTAAAGCGAATGGGTTTCAGATCCTGCTTTGAGCTCTGAGTAAATTCTGCCCCATACTGAAGTCAAGGGGGTGCGAAGGTTCCAGGTTCCTCGCAGGTGGGGGCAGAGGAGGAGCGTGGAGGCCCCCGAGGAACTGTGCTCAACGGAGCCTGGTCAGCTCGCTGGGCAGTGTTTTAAGGGGTTTGTAGGGACTCAGTTTTTGTGTCCCTCGGCTCCAAATTCATACAAGAAAACCTAAATCCTGGGTGTGGCGGTGTGCAGGTGACGGAAATCTCCAAACCAGGAGGGGAGCCCTCGGCAGACACCAGACGCTGGGGTTGGCTCAGACTGCAGCCCCCAGAAGTGTGACAAGCCTTGTTATCTGGGTCACTCAGCCTGTGGCCTGTGTTTTGCTGGCCAAGACCAAGATGAGAGCCGGGATCAGGGGCGACCCAGTCAGGACCCGGCCTCACCGCTGACCAGCAGATCAGGGGCGGTGGCCAGCCCAGGGCTGGGAGCTTGGGCAGAGGCAGCACCGGGGCTCAAAGGCAGGTGGTCCTTCCACAGCTCGCATGCACGTGTGCACCTGTGTGTGTGTGTGTGCACACCTGTGTGTGTGTGTGTGCACCTGTGTGTGTGTGCACACCTGTGTGTGTGTGCATGTGTGTGTGTGTGCACACCTGTGTGTGTGTGTGTGCGTAGGATTCCATGAGGGGACATCTGCCGAGGGAAGAGGGAGTCCCCAGCCATGTCCCTGCACCAGGCGCCGGCTGGTAAACCAGCCCCTAAAACCAGGTCTCCCCCAACCTGCTCCTCCAGGAAGCCGACTCTGAGACCAGCCCCACCTCACACCCGCCCCCTGGGGGCGAGGGGGGAGCAGCGCTCTGGCACGGGAGGGGCTGGGCACGGTCCCTAGGGGACAGGCTCTGCAGCCATTGCCGTCCCCACCTCCCCGTTTGGAGGACAGACCTGCATCTGGGGTGGGTGGCAGGAAGTCCTGAGGCCCTGATAGCGGGTGGCTGGGTGGCCGGTGGGGCCTCGGGGCAGGTGGGGGTCGGAGCCCTGGCTCTGGAGGCCTTTGCCCCTGAGCGCCTCCCCCAGGAACAGTCCCCAGCTGTTCCCAGCAGGTGATTTCTCAGGTCAAAATCCAGAGACGGCCCCAGGCCCCCCACAGGCAGCACCTGCCTCTCAGCAGGGCGCTGGTTTTCCTGAGTGTCCTTTTACGTAAGTGCTTTTTGTCCCCACTGGAACTCAAGTCCAGAAAGACGGCCTCACCTGTCCGTGTCCACGGCATGTGGAGCAGATTGACTAGGAACAACCGGAACAAGGAGTTGGCCTTTCCGTGGTTCCAACGGCCCCTCATTTCGGGCTCAGTGCTTTCCTGGGCATCTGGGGCTCCAGGCTCTGTGCTGTGGTACATCACGTCTCCATCCATGGGAGGGTCTCACTGTGCACTTTTGAAGAACCACGGGGGCTGGGGGTGTGCCCGGTGGACAGAGGAGCTGAGATCACTTCTGAGGATGAAACCCACTTCTCAGGCCGCGTCCTGGCCTGCTCCCTGCCTCATTTCACCTCATCTTCCCAGGGGCTCTGGAATCACAAAAAGGGTCTTTCATATGCAAACAGCACGGTTCTGCTAAGGAGACCTAGAAAGAGCCCCTGCTAAGTTCCTTCCCACTGCAAGGAAGGCAGCTTGGCTGGAGCCTGGAGGCCCTTGTCCCTGGTGGCCTGGTGAGGTGTTGGTCAGCAGGGACGCGGCTTGAGCTCTCAGGAGCTTGGGTGGCTGAGTGAGCCCCTCCCCTCTGTGCCTCCATCTCCTCGTTGGTAAGATGGGGGTGATGAGGGCTGGTTTGGGGAGGGACTTGAGGGCCCTGACACCCATGGCAGCCCGGCACAGGAGAGACGTAGGTCCCAGGAGCACCTGCTCCCCGCACTGCCCGCAGGGCCACTGCACATACTCTGCCTCTCTGTGCTCACCCACAAAGCTCCTGAGACGGAGGAGCCCTTGGGATTCCAGTCAGAGATCCTTAGAGGGGTTGATGGCACCCAGAGTGGCCGTGAACCTGGACACCGTGCACCCTCCATTCATAACTCTGTGCCGGAGGGCCGTCACTCCCCAGGGAGACGAAGGACACCTGGACTGCAGGTGCTGCCCCCAGACTCCCGAGCACCCCACAGGCTCTCAGCTCCCAGGGGGCATTTGACTGTGCATCGCGGCACGTCACGTCCCTCTGACTGTCCCCAGAGTCCATTTACATGTGTCACAGTCATGGCTGGTTGTGTGGCCTTCCTGATGGACACACACACCCAGGTCCACAGTGGCCCAGGAGCACAGGACGGTGTGGCCAAGGACACCCGGGCGTGTGCAGGAAAAGCAAGCGGGAGGTGGCCGTCACGAAGAGAGGTTCCGCACAAGCCACCAGGGGAAGAGCAAGATCAAAAGGCAGTGGCGCAGGTCCCTGGGTCTTTGTGACTGTCCTGCAGCCTCCTCTCCAGCCTCCTTTTCAAGGCCATCATGGGGATCTCTGGCGTTTTCCTGTGCCGAAGCTGAATGATTTTACTAATAATGGCCAAAATGAGACAGAAATGACATCCTTCACGGCTGCCCACAAAGCGGCAAAACTGCAGAGATGTCCCCCTGCTGGAAAGGAAGGTCATGGAACCGTTGGGCCCAGAGCCCAGTTCCGAGCTCCAGGGGAGGAGCAAGAACCCGCAAAGCCTCCATCACAGGACTCTCGGGGACATTGCCGATGGCAAGACGAGGTCCCTGCGAGCGAGGGGCAGCCGAGGCTTCTCTATACCCAGAAACCCCACTGCAGAGAGGGGGCACCGGCTCCCGGCCGGGGTGGGACAACAGGGGTTTTGAAGAAGGTAAGTCCAGTCGGGGACAGGAGCCCCTCCACCTTCACACGGGTGGCGGCCTTCCATCCACTTCTGTTTGAATTGGTCATCTCCCCTTTCATCAGTGTTTCCAAATGACACGTGGCGATTGTCCCTGTTTACAGGTGGCCCACAGATGCCTGAGGGCAAGGGCATGACCAGATCTGGGTCACCGGCATGACTGTCACCCCACCTGCTTATTACCGTCATTTCAAAGCCATCATTTACTATTTGTTTACTTGGTAAAAGGCCCTTTTGCCATGTGCATTTAAAAACATGTCGTGGTTGTGGGTGGACAGCGCATCTGTGTTTTTATTTTTATGTGGTGCTGGGGATGGAACCCAGTGCCTCACACGTGCCAGGCAAGCGCCCTGCCACTGAGCCCCAGCCCAGCCCCGTCACCACCCACATCTCACAGCTGAGAAGCCCAAGGCTCATGGAGGCGAGCCACCTCGTGGAGGTGACACGGCCGGCTCAGGGTGGGGAGGGACAGGCTGCAGCTCTGTCCCCCGTGCTCCTTCCACGGTGCCACGTGCCTGTGCCCCAGCCGGAGCGGGAAGTGGCTGGCTCCTCCTTGGTGGTGGAGGGCACGGTTCAGGAACAGAGCCCACTCTGGAGCTGCTATGTGTATCAGTCAGCTTCCCGCTGCTGTGACTCACAGGACTGACCTGCACCGTTATGGAGGAGGGACCCTTTATTTGAGGACTCACAGTTTCGGAGGTCTTGGTCCCTACAAGGCGGGCTCCACTTCTCGGGACTCAAGATGAGGCTGAACATCAGGGAGGAGAGAGTGGCAGAGGGAAGCCGCGCACCTCATGGTGATCAAGAAGCAGAGACAGACTCCATTCTCCAGATACAGAATATTTATACCCCAGCGCTATGCCCCGGTTCCCACCTCCAGCCACACCCACCGCTTCAGTGACCCCAGGTCACCCCAGGGGGATTAAGTCACTGATGGGTCAAGACTCTCACGACCCGGATCGTTTCTCCTCTGAACCTTCTCGCATGTCTCCCCCGCGAGCTCCTGGGCACCCCACACTGCGTTGGTGCTGGTGGGAGGAGGAGCTGGGTGGCAGGTGGGTACTGTGCCCACCAGGGTCGGGCGACTCCTGCGCAGGCAGAGGAACACTGAGGGGAGCCACCTGCCGACCAGTGCCCGGACCCTCTCCAGAAGGGACAGACTGAGAGGGTGACCTGGCTGGGCAGGGGACACCTGAACCCAGTGCCCTGCTGGGGCAGGACTTGGAGCCACTGTTTTGAGCTCTCTGCCTGTGGTCTTCAAGGCCACCGGACTCCCCCTGACCTTATGCCATAAACCTGTAAACTCCAGACAACGCTGTCACCCTCTCCTGGGACCCCGCCCTTTGGGAGCGCTGCTTTCTCCCTATTGCCCAATAAACCCTGTCCTTGGCTCTCACCCTTGTGCCCGTGGATTTCATTCTTCTAATTCATGAAACAAGGACCCACCCAACCCGCGCTCCGTGCTGCAGTGTCATCTTCTGGTGGCCAGGATGTGGTCTAGGACCGCCCATCTGAACCAACTCTGGCCCACCAAGAAAGCCCAGTGCTGTGTAGACGCACCGCGGCTGTCTGCTGGGCTCTGAGAGACACAGCAGCGGAGCCATCTGGGGAGAAAGGGAGTTTACTTGGCCAGGGTTTGGGAAGCTGTGAAGTTCACGGCCCCAGCAGGTCGGGGTGTCTGCTGAGGACTTGGGGGCATTACCTCAGTGGCTGAGGCTGGCCATCTCCCCCGTCCCCTCCACTGTCCCCTGACCCCATCCCCATGTCTCAGCCATAGGTTCCAACAGCATCCTCTCAGGAGGGCCTGCTCTGAACTCCTCTGAAGCCGTTTCCGTCTGTCCCACCGGGGGCCCCTCAGAGCTCCAGTGGCCACTCTCCTTTCCACCCCCGGAGCTCTCCGCCCAGCTCTTGGCGGGAACTACGGGCAGATGCACTGAGTCCCACGCAGCCCACAAGGATGCCCTCTGGGGGCGGCCTTGCAGGCCAGGCTCAGCGTCCGCGGGTCCCCGGAGGCAGCACCAGGCAGGCCAGGAGGGACAGCAGCCTGCAGGGGCTCGGGCCAGTTTCCACTGTGGACAGTGAGGGCTCCTTCCCACCAGGCCCTAAGGACAGTGTGCTCTTTGTATAAGTTGCCAGGGCCAAAAGGAGTCACTGTGTCAAGTCCTAGCAAAAAACACAGCCAGGAGGCTGGGCAGGGAGGCCCACGCACCACGCCTGTGATAAGGGTCATTACCAGCCCAGCCCTGAAGGCCCGGGGCACCAACGCCACCCTCAGGAACTCTCCCAAGGCCTCCCCCACTGCAGCCTCCCCCAGTCACAGAGGCCAGCAGCATCCCCAGACGATGGCCTGGCACACAGTCCCCTGACGGCCCGAGGCCCGCTCCTGGGTGAGCCCTGTGAGCCGTTCTCTTCCACACCTGTGCCTCTCCTGGGCCTTGACGGCCTCCCCCTGCCGAACCTCCCCGCACACGCAGCTGGCCGCCACGGTGCAGCGGTACCGTGGAGCAACGCTGCTGCTCGCTCCCAGGAAACCCGTTCCCCCCGTTGTCATTCAGGTCCACCAGATGCAGGGCCGTCCTCCCCTGGCCCCTGGCCCCTGGCCCCGTCTGTCCCGGGTAGTCATGGAGGACGGTGGCTCCCTGGCATTTCCAGCCCCCCCCCCCCCGTAGGAAAGCTGGGTGAGCTGGACTGAGGGCTGTGGCCCCTTTGGTACCCCCATTTGGTCATGCAGTGTTTATGTGGTCAGTAGCAGGAGCCGATCCCAGGCAGAAGGGCGCAGTATCTGCCCCTCGGGAGCAGCCTCCCTGGTGAGCAGTGGAGGGACACAGATGCCTGCCTTCCTGGGCCTCTCAGGAGGTCACTGCGGTCCCCTCAATGGCCCCTGGAGTCCCCGTGAGCTCCAGAGGCTGGGTTAGGCTCCTCCTCCGAGGTTTCCCTCCACCTGGGGCCAAGTCCTGACCCTCACTTGTGTGCAGTCCTTTGTGGAGTGTGTGACAGTGACTCGGGCACTGGCCCTGGTACCTGGAACTGTCTAGAATCCCCTCAGCTGCACACTGGCCTCCTAGGCCCTCCGTGCCCCACCGCCACCAGAACCTCCCCCCTGAGCACTGTGTCCAGCTCAGCTGCACCCAGGGTCTCCGACAGTGGCAGCTGACCTAGCCCAGCCCCTACGTCACAGAGATCCTGACTGCCGGAAGGTTCCGCCTGCAGCCGTCCCTGCCCACCTGCCCAGGGCAGCTGGGTCAGTGGGCCGAAACCCCTGCTGCCCTTCCTGGCGGAGGAAGTCCACCTGGAACACACCCTGAATGGCTGTGGCCTCCTCTGCGGGCAGAACCCAGAACCGCCAGGCTCCTTCCCTGGCCAGTCCCCTCGCCCTGACACACTGACTGTGTCCTCGGCACCTGGGCTTGCAGATGGCGCCCACAGGCGTAGTTACTGGAGTTACAGCTCACAGGCCCAGGTACCGTCCCTCCCTCCGCCCACCTGCCCACAGCCTTCTCCCCCAAATCGGAATCCAGGCAGCAAACAGAATCTCTTCTGTGCCCAGGATGGCCCAGGCAGGAGGTGTGGCGCCGAGTCCCCCCAGTCCTCCTGGACGCTGCAGGTACCGCCGGGCTGCAAGGCTGGCGCAGGCCTGCGTCCGAGAGCACCCCCACCTGCAGTCCTGTCCGGGGCCACAATCTCCTCCTGGTGACCACCGTCAAAATCTGGGTCTAAAATTCCTCTGACCCCCACGGGGCCACTCCACTGGCACAGAGCCGCGGGCCAGCAGCGGTTCCAGACCTCGAGTGTGGCCTCCCCTCCTCTGCACCGCCAGCGCGGGCAGCAGGGCCCGAGGCACAGCAGGGAGCCTGGGCCTGTCTGGGAGCAGGAGCCTCATCTCCTGTCCTGACCGATTACTCATCTCTGGAAGGCGAGCCGCCGCTTCTGAAAAGCCGCCAGAATCTGCTCTTTACAGAGGTGTCCGGCTCCTGAGGGATGCTAACAAACGAGCCGGTCACTGACACCTCGCCGCCTTCCGCACACTGGCGTCCACCTGAGAGCTGTGGCGACTCCACCTGCCTGGCTCCGTGGTAGGCGGGTGACAAGAGCGGGTCTTAGGCACACAGTGGACTCTCTGTCCTTCTGTCTGCTACCGAGGGTCAGGGACAAACCTGTGGACTGGACACTGGGACAGGAAACAGATTCAGAAGTCACTGCAAACTCCATGTGTGCGTGTGCATGTGTGTGCGCATGCAAGTGTGTCCCGTGTGTGTGTGTGTGTGTGTGCATGCGTGCAGGGGTGGGGGTGGGGCAGGGCAGCCGGGGTCCTGGACACTGGAACAGAAGTTCTCCACCAGGCCCCCAGGGACCGCAGTAGTGTGATGAGTAGGACGTGTGTGTTTTGGTCCCTGTCCCCGGCTCCAGCCTGAGCCCCTAGCACCACGGTCATCTCCTGGGTAGTAAAGGACTGAGGAGCAGCTCTGAGCTCATCTCGGGTCTTGCCCCTGGTTCCCGGCCCAGAGCTCCTACTCCCTAGGCATTTCCTGGGTGTAGGAGTGTCCCAGCATCCTGGGGGGGGTGTCACCAGAAAGACCAGGCCAAGATTGGAAGCTTGGAGCTTCCAGCTCCACCCCATCATCCAGAGCAGGGCCGGGGCTGACAGCAGGGCCACGTGATGAAGCTCCCGTAAAATCCTGGGGGGCTTCCAGGTTGGCAGCCTCCTCGTGCCAGGAGGACGGCCCACCCCGAGCCGCAGGGACAGGGCTCCTGGGCACGGGCCTTTCCAGATGCCGCCCACGCACCTCATCAGGCTGCTAACATGATGTCCTTGGTAACAACGGGTGAATGTGTCCCCCTGGTTCTGGGGGCCACGATGCAATATTCAAAACTGAGGAGGGGTCCCAGGAAGGCCACTTTTTAGCCAAGTTGGGCAGAAATGGGGAGCAGGAAGGAAGACGGACACACGGTATCTGACCTGGCAGCCTGGAGCAGGTGTGGGGACTTCGGGGACACAATGACCCACCTCAGCCCTGAGTCCTCAGAGTCAGCCAGCGTCTCGGGAGAGGGACGGACACCAGCTGGAGCCAGTGACAGCCGACAGGACCCTGTGCCAAGCGCGGGCACCGCCTTCTGCACCCTGGGGTTCACGCTGGCAAAGACCCCCCCCCCCGGGTTTCTCCCTGGTGAAGAGAGACTTTATGTCAAGGGACCCTGCAGGTGGGTGAGGGACGACGGTGACGGGCCCTGCCAGTGCCCGACTCAGGCAGGAGGAGTCTTGCCTTCCAGAGAGGAGTAATGGAGCCAGGGGACCCAGGAGAGGGACACGGGACGCGGTCACAGGACATCTTCTCCTGCGTCTGCCCCTCCCAGGAAGGGCGCTCTGAGGGTCGGGGGTCGGGGTGCTCTGCTCACCAGTGGGGACAGGATGTCCCGCTCTTCTACCTGGGAAGGAGCGAAGGGAGAAGACAGAAGGGAGCCACCAGCAAATCAGAACTGGGGCCGGCTCCGGCAGGAGGTTAGGGAGGCCTGGGCAGGGGTGGAGCAAAGCTATGTTCATCTCCCATGAACGTCCCCGGGGCAAACGGACCTCGAGGCCAAACCACCTTCTCCTGGTGGACACCAACGCTGCTGTTAGGTGGAGACAGAGAGTGTCCCTAAACCCTGAAGGAAAGTGGTTTCCAATTTAAATTATGAGGTGGCTAAAGCCTAGGTCAGAGCTGAAACAAATCAAAAGTGAAGAATTCTGATGCATCGTCCCTGAGAAGGCTACTAGAGGGGGCGCACAAGCAAACAAGGGCAGGACCCAACAGAAGGAGAGCAGAGAGGAGGAAGCAGGGCTGGCCCAGAGGAGACCGAGGGGCTCAGCAGGAGCCAGGGGCGGGCCCAGCACAAAGGGCCATTCACAGGAGGCAGAGTGGAGCTCCGCAGGACACCACCGGAGGGAAGTGACAGGCTCTGCTGACCTGCAGCCATCGAGAGGCCACTCAGACAGTCAGTGGCAAATCTGAGACTGAACTTGTGGCGGGCAACAGAAAAGAAGCACGTGCAGGGGGCATTCGTGAGTCCAGGACGGATGACCAAAGCCCCAGGAAGGACAGGGATCGGACAGTGGCTTAAAGACACATGGGTCCTCACACTAACGACTGGTGTTGCCCTAGCCAGGATGAGCATCATGGGAGAGGGGAAAGGAAGAGTGTGAGAGAGTGTGAGTGTGAGTGTGAGTGTGAGTGTGCGACTGTGTGAGTGGGAGTGGGAGAGTGAGTGTGTGTGACTATGTGTGTGAGTGGGAGTGTGTATGTGTTGTGTGACTGTGTGTGTGTGAGTGTGAGAGTGAGTGTGCGACTGTGTGAGTGGGAGTGGGAGAGTGTGTGTGTGACTATGTGTGTGAGTGGGAGTGTGTATGTGTTGTGTGACTGTGTGAGTGTGAGTGTGAGTGTGTGCATAGAAGTGTTACATGTTTGGATGGACAGAGACCACCAGTCTCAGATTGTAGTTAGAGTGCTTCTTTCGTCTTTGAGGGAGACTTGTTAACCTGATAACCAGGTGGTTTTCTCCTTTATTTTCTTTAAAAGGTTTTAGAATTTCGCTGTTTATCTTTAGGTCTTTAATCTGTGCATTAGATTTTTGGGGGGTGAGATACCACAGGGGCGCTCAACCACTGAGCCACATCCCAGCCCTATTTTGTATTTTCTTTAGAGACAGGGTCTCCCTGAGTTGCTTAGTGCCTCGCTTTTGATGAGGCTGGCTCTGAACTCACGATCCTCCTGCCTCAGCCTCCTAGGCCTCTGGGATTACAGGTGTGCGCCAGTGCCCCTGGCTGTGCAGTAGATTTTTGCAGAAGGTATGGAAATAAACCGGTCACACCCTCCAACACAGCAAGGGGGAAATGAGAAACGTAATTAGCAGGAAAATATCCCTGAAAGAACCCTTCAGAATACAGAGTGTGGGGAAAAGGAGAAGGTTGTTGAGCGAGGAGGGCACTGCTCTAGGGTCCAGGGGCGGGAGAGGAGCGCAGGTGTGTTTTTGAGATGCTCACTGAAACTAAGGTGGGGGGCCAGTCCTGGAAGGCGGGAAAACTAATCAGCTCCAAACAGAATAAGTGATAGAAAGTCACATTTAGGTAAAGAATAACAGGACAGAGTGAGGGGAGCAGGGGCGGGAGGGAGACCAGGGTGTATGTGTGTATGTGTGTGTGTGTGCGTGTGTGTGTGAGAGAGAGAGCACAATGCTTCCACTAGCAAAAATGGTCATCTAAAAATGGTGAGAAATATCAGTATGCAGAAAGAAGATAACTGTCTACCTAGCAAGAACACATTACTATTTTTTTAAAGAATGAAGGTGAAATAAAGGCATCTTCAAACACTCAAAAAAAGAAAAAATAAAAGAACTGTAAGAATCTGCCCCAATGGATTGTCATTAGAGAGAATTCTAAGTAAATATGAAAATAATAATTAAATACGATGCATAAGAAAGAACGATGCACGAAGGCAGTGAATCAGGAGAAGACTGATCAGCAGAGCACAGTGCCTGGCGGGTTAGAAAGGCGTGCGTCGGTCTTACCCATCAAAGATATGGTCTGGATGTGAGGTGTCCCCAAACTCACCTGTGAGACAGTGCAAGGCGGTTCAGAGGAGAATGACTGGGTTACAAGAGTCTTAACCCAGTCAGTGAATTCACCCCCTGACAGGATTAACCCGGTGGTCCCTGAAGAGGGGGTGTGGCTGGAGGAGGTGGTGACCAGGGTGTGGCCTTGGGGTCTACATTTGTATCTGGAGATGGAGTCTCTCTCTGTGCCTGATCACGGCGGGAGCTGCTTCCCTCTGCACAGTCTTCTGCATGATGTTCAGTCTCACCTTGAGCCCCGAGGAATGCACTCCGCTGTTTATGGGTTGAGACCTCTGAAACCGCGAGTCCTTAAATAAACCTTCCCCCTTCTACAGTTGTCCTGGTCGGACCCTTCAGTCACAGCAGTGAAGAAGTGACGGACACAGGAGTGACAAGAATGAAAAAGCCTCTTGTGTTGCTCAGAGAGAGTCAAGATCACCAACGGATCTCAGAATTCCTTACTAAAATCACCATGGTAACCTCTGAAGGAATGAAAATGGAGTTTATAACTTTACATTAATAGAGGAAGAAAATGGAATGAGGTAAAAGCACTTCACCCAAAGAAGTCAAGGGAGGAGAGGAAAGAGCAGAACTGGTGGGATGATTTGAAAGCCCCCAAACTGTATTCTAACTACAATAAATATAAATGAAGCAAACCTACTACTAAAAGACAAAGATCATCATACTGGATTTTACAAAACTCTAGCTACACATTATTTGTAATAGACACACCTAAAATATAAGGGCATAGAAAATTTGGATGCCACTCACTAAAAGCTCTATCAATACCAGGCCACGCGATTTCTTTGTAAAACATCTTACTGGAGATTAAAATCCTATTCACAATGATGAACAGTTCCATTAGCTAAGAACTGTGTATGTACCTGATAATAGAGCATCAAAACATGAAACAAGAACTGATAGAATCATAAAGAGATCAGTCCACCACCATGTTGGAACTCTCACTACCTCTCTCTCAGCAACTGACAGGTCGAGAAGGTGCAAGTTTGAGAGAGATACAGAACAGCTCATTAGCAAAATCACTATGCTTAATTTAAATGACACACATTGAACCCAACACCAGACAACCATAGAACACAAAATCTTTTCAAACACAAGTGGGCCTTTATGAAAATGGATCAAGAACTGGATCATGCTCTGATCGCAATGTTTATAATCTTGAACAAATAATCTTTAGATTATGAGAAAATCCCAGGTTTGGAAAAAAGATGCTTTCATATAAGTTGTAAGTCAAAGATTAAACTATAATGGGACTTGGAAAATAATTGACAAAATATTAAATATCAAAACCTGAGGGAAGAAGCCTAAGTCACCGAGGCACACTGCTAGGTTCCCATCCTCATCTCAGGTGGAGGGGAAGGCAGGGCTGCCTGGGGAGCCGCCTGCACGTTTGAGTTCCATCAGGGATGTTCCAGGAGAAAGGGTCCCCTTCTCCCAGCACAAGCCCAGCACCTCCTTTGCCCCCAAGGGCATCATCTGGCACCATGGGACAACTCCCCGGGCAGCTAGTACTCCTTCACTCAGGTCACTGTCACCCACGTCCCAAGAGTGGACTCCCTCACCCAAGGGTCTTCATGTCTAGCCCTGAGATGGCAAGCAGCAGGCCCGTGGTGTCCCCCTCTGAAGCTCAAACCTGAGACACGGCAGCGGGGCTGCTCGGGGCTGGCCCTGCGCAGGGTCGGGGAGCACGGGCACCGGGCACCGTGAGTCTCCTCTTGTGGCCCTTCCTGTGTGAGGTTCCCTAGGAAATCCCAGACACTGCAAAAAGAAAGGTGAAACCCAAGAGAACGCAGACCAAAGCCAGGCTGCAGGTCGGCCACCCGCAGATGGCCCTGCAGCCTCCCCGGCAGTCTCCCCCCGGCTCACCGCCATGGTCCCTGGCTGTCCCAGAGGACGACGACGCGCCCTTGTCTCTCAGCCCCCCAGGTCCCCTCTTCCTCACCCACTCCCCTCGTCCCCCTGGTTATGGGATCCACGATGCCTGCCCCGTCCACCCTGGAAGTCACAATCTCCTCAACCTCAGAAGGTGACTGCATCGGGAGCTGGTCTTTAAAGCGGTCATTAGGGTGGACCCTAATCCGAGGACCCAGCTGCACAGAGGGAGACCCTGTGGGACACGGGAGAAGACACACCTGCAAGCTCCGGCAGAGGCCTCAGGAGGACCCAGCCCTGCAGACACGCTGGGCTTGGCCCTCAGCCCCCAGAGCCCCTCCGCAGGGCCGGCTCTATGCCACCCATTCCCTCCCCAAGATACCTTATTACGTACATGCAAATATTTCAGAATTCACTGCCCACCCCCCTCCAAAAAAAACTGAAATCCAGAACACTCCTGATCCCAGGCCCTTGGGTAGGGGACATACAACCTGTAGCCCACAGATCTGGACCCAGTGTCCCCTCCAGTCACTGCCTGCACCGTCCTTCCCAGGACACGTGAGATCTGGGGTGAGAACTCCATTTTCATCTTTACAAACTTGTGCCAAACAGTTTTCTAAAGGGACTGGTACAGTCCAGGTCCAAACAGAGAACTGAAGACACACCGGATCCAGGGGGGCCAGGAGAGGGGATTCCAAGGCCCTTCACACCAGCACCCTTTAAGAACCTATGCTCTCTCTCCAACAGGAACCCGGCGGAGCAGACACTCAGGGACCAGTGAAGGTGAGCACGTGATCAGTATTTGCATCCAAGTCACCTCTGAGAGTCTAGGAATCAAAGCAGAAGCTGCGTCGTCCATATCAGGAAATATTCTCGTCCACGGTTGCAGGGTGGGGGGGACTCTGAACATTTCTGTGACAAAGTTGAGTGTGAATAGAAGAACAGGCTTCAACCCACAGGGTGTCCTTCTTGGTTTTGTTTGTCATTAATCAGCCCCTAAAAACGCTGGAAGCCTCGGGAAACGGCTCGGTACATCCACCCCGAGTCCTAGCGCAGGCTGCAGTGTTGCTCAAGAAGTCCTCGGAGTTTTCGTTGTGTTCCATCTGCAGGAAATCTTTCAACCAAAGTGTCCAATAAATGAGTGCCAAGGACTGCCGCAGTCCGGCTGCAGCCAAATAACGGGGGGGGGGGGGGGGGGGTTGACGAGCAACTTGTGTAGATTGATACAGCAGGAGTGGGAGCCGTTTATTGATGCACGGGAGGGGTATATATACACTCCACACAGCTTATCTAATTAACATAAACTAGATACAGCCGTCAACCAATCAGGAATCTCCACACTCAATGGCTCGCTGGCGCCACCTCACAAACCACTCCCTCTGCAAAATGCCAGGCGCCATCCTGACTTGTTTACAGACCCTAACAAAGGACTCTGAGCTCTGGAGCCTCAGTGAAGCGGAAGGATTAGGGACACTCGGTGCCAGAAGAGAGGCTACGATCCTCCCCGAAGCCAAGGTGGAGACAGGAATCAAGTGCGGAGAGCGCCGCTGGGGGAAGAGGTCCAGCGATAAACGCATCGTTGTTTTAGGAATCTGTCAACACACGGGAGGACCTTTTCATGAGAGTCCTAGTTCTAACTGGAAAAATTCATATTTGGAAGGGAAGGAAATGAAAAAGGTTTATTATTTTGCAGCATCTAAATTTGATGAAATGTTCAAAAGAATCATGATCTTTTTTTAAGTGTCGGCTCATAGAAATATTCATAGAAGAAAGTCCCCCGAACAGAGGCCAAAAGACTGGGGACACCTGAGCTGGGCCCTTTACACATTTCAGTGGAGAAGAGGAGAACCGAGAATAAATACCTGCATTTAGCCTCGTCCTCCTGAGCTTACCTGGCACCTCTGCCTGCAGAAAGAGAATCTTCTCAGCTAAAACATGGTCTGCAGAGAAGAAGAACCCGAAGACGCCGAATCCACGTTCACAGAATGCAACTGTGGTGAGACGGAAAGCCACTCCGTCACCAAATGAAGAGTAAAAAGACCGCATTGAAGGAAGAAAATCAACTTCAGAAAATCATCAGGACACCTACAGGTCTACCCCCGCCGTAATCTGACGCGCTGGACGATACGTAAAGTTCAGAAAATGCACGGTTTTAATTACCTTTAGCCACTTGCCCTGCAAAGCACCCCCACGCCCCTTATGCCCGAGGGGCACCCTTTGCCATTCCCACCAGCAGGGAGGGTCCAGGTCCCCGCTCCGTCACCAGCACGTCATGATCTTTTAGAGGAGGGCAGCACTCGGGCTGGGAGTGACACGGGGTTTGGATCTGCGTGTCCTGGATGGCAGCCGATGCCGGTATCTTTCCTGTCTGTCTGCTCTGGAGGAGGCCCGTTCAGATCCCTCCCCGGCTCATTGGAAACTTGGGCTGTTCGTCTTTTTTGACGGAGTTGCCAGAGTCCTCTGTATACTCTGGATAGTGGACCCTCATCAGATCCACAGGGTACAAATATTCTCTCCCCTCTGTGTGTCCGACGTCCTTCCCCACCTGGACAAGTCATCTGAAGCATGAACCCGTCTATGCTGGTGAAATCCAGTTTATCAATCTTTCCTCTTGACACTTGGACTTCAGCGTCACGTGGCAGAAACCATCGCTCCTTCCCAGGCCACAGGCTCTGCCCAGGTTCCCTCCTGAGCCTGACGGTGCTGCCTGTCCCTCAGGCCCTCGGTCTGTCCCCAGCCGCGCTGTCTGGTGGGAGGTCGGGGTCTCGCTCACACACATGGCCTCTCGGTGCCGTGCAGTTTCAGACACTCTTCCTGGCTGGCTGAATGGTGGTGGCCCCTGGTTGAGGAGGAGGTGACCGTGTGTGAGGCTTCGTATTCTTCATCTCTACGGCTTCCTGGGCCGGTTTTGAAGTGGCAAAGTGTGGCCCTTCCACCTTGTTCTCTTGCTGCGCGAGTTCCTTTGAATCTCTGCATGAATTTTAGATCAGCACACGCTGCAAGGCAGCCAGCGTCTCACAGGGATTGTGTTGAATCTGTAGATAATTTTTTTTAAAAACAGAACACTTTTTTGTAGTTGCAGAAGGACAGCAGGCCTTTATTCTGCCTATTTTTATGTGATGCTGAGGATGGAACCCAGCCCTGGGGTGAGTCTGAGGAGGGCTGCTGGTGCCTGGCTGGGGCCAGCAGAGGTGGCTGTCTGTCTGCCTGGTCACCCCCGCTGGGCTTCACCTAGGGAGTGGGACTGCGGTGCTGAGCTCTCTCCTGCACCTGCCACCTGGCGGGCCGCCAGCTTCTTCCATCCAAGTCTGGGACAGGTGAGGCCCGAGCAAAACCCGAGCTCCCCAGCCAGCGGCCTCCTCCCCACCTGTGGGAGTCCCGTGGGGTTTCTTGTTAGGTGTGAGCTTTGGGAAGGAACAGGAAGAGCACATTTCCTCCATCTTCCTGGAAATGTGGGTCAGCCTTATTTTCTTTTAAAAGCCCCCCGAGCCCCTGCCCTCTCCCCACATCCTGTTCTCTTCCCAGACAGTATCAGCCTTTATCTTCACGATGCACCCGAAATAAGCTTACCTTAAAGTCCTTTTTTCAGATGGTTCCATTAATTTCATCTGAAGTTACTAATTCATACTAGGATTTATTTGGGTTTGTCAGCCATTATTCTTTTTTTTTTTCAGACATTCAACACTTTATTTTTAAAAAATTGCCTTCATTATGAATTTGAATCTGGGAAGTCTGTTTTTCTCCACACAAAGAGCACATAAACAGGTTCAGCAGAGAACGTCATTCTTGAAAGAACATCATTAACAAGGTCAAAGATGATATCCATTGGCACTGATCCATCTTCTAAGGGGCAGAGCAATCCTGGGATCACTGAGTGCCACCGTTTGTAGGGTTGACTTAAAACCAGAATCTCTGGCTTAGTTCCTCTACTTCACACCGAGCAATAAAAATCAGAAATTCCACCAAGGGAAAACGGCTCCTAGAAGAGTCCCCAGAATTTCCACTCGAGACGCTGTTGGGTTCTTGTTTCCCACTGGCCCTTGGAGGGTCTCCCCAGATGGAGATCCACGATTCTGCACCTCTTTTGTGCAAAGGTGAATGAAAACTTTGAGCAGATCAGGATACTGGGTGTAACCTCGGATATTTAAAAACACTGGTTCAGGTGAGACTGGACGTGCACCCATGGGTGTCGGTGTTTCCTAGGCCCCGGGGGTGGGGGTGTAAAGGAATCTGGAGAGGCCTGGCCCTCCACCTACAGGACAACCAGCCCCTGGACAGAGCTGCCGGGCCTGGGTCTAATCCCGACCAGGAGCCAGAATTCGGGACAGGTTTCAGACATCAGGCCATGACTGACACAAAGGGCAGGAGGCGTCTTCCTTGTCACCAGAGACGTCACCGATTCAGGCTACAAACCAGGGACCACGGAGAACAGGGAGTCCTCGCCGGCTGTGCTCTTAGAGAAGACGTCTTGGCGGGCTTCAGGGCTCTGGTTTCCAGGCGCATCCTGGAGAAAGGCTCCCCCTCCCCTGCCTTCCCCAGTGGCAGCCGTTGGGGGTACCTCCCCCACTCCCTGGTCTGCAGTTCAGAAATGTGGTTTTTTAAATCCACGATCAAAGGGCCATGAGATCACGGCTGTGCTCCTCCTTGTCCCAGGGTCACCCCCTCGAAATGACCGAACCGGACTTCCCACACTACTTTCTGACGTGGGGGTGACTCTTCTCTCCCCTGGCCCCCACTTCAAGCAGAAAGCCTGGCTCTGCTGCTGCCCTGTGTCCTATCATGCCTGCGACCCTGAGGCTCAGCTGTCGGTGTCCGGAGCACAGTGAAGCCCACTCTGTGAGTCCAGTGTCTGTCCACTGGTTTCTTGGTATAGTCTGCTGCCGGGTGGTCGCAGCAGAGACCTGTGCTCATGTCAGAACACAAGTCACAGCAACATCTGGATCAAGATCCAAATGTCCTTCCTCTGTTTTTCTTATTTTAAAAAATAACTTAATTTTGCTATATTTTATGGGCTGCAACCTTCTATCCCATTTGAAATAAAGTGAAAGCCAAATCAATGAAATTTTCTTTAATTTCATGTTTTGTTCATTTCTGAGGTGAATAAAATGCACCATACATTCTGTGCCCCTAGGAATTTAAGATGGATGGTGTCAGCACACCTGGAATTCCACACCTGAGCTACAGCAGACCCCACACCTGAGCACAGCAACCCTGACACCCTGGAGGAGAGACTGATGGGGACCACAGGAGAGGTCGGGATTTCTCTGTGTGTTTGGAATGACGGAGCGGGGGTGGCAGAGAGGACCCGGCCAGTTTCTGCTTTTGAAGTCCCTGACCACAGTCACGGCTGTGCAGCTCCTGCCCACTTCATACAGAAGATCTCACCAAGTTGTTTAAGGACATGGCTCCTTCTTTCTTCTGCTGCTTTGTGCCCTAGAGGTTTTCATCTGGTCACACTGTCACAGAGCACCCTGTCCAAGTGCCGACACCCCCACACCCCATTCCCACCTCAGAGTGAAAGCCAGAGGTCTGAATGAGTCCAGTCCAGTGGCAGGTCCAGTCCCCTTTCAGGCTGTGCCCTGGAAACACAGGTAGGGGGTCCTTTCTCTCCAGCCAGGCCGGGGCTTGGAATTCCCACCAGGCGCCCAGCTCAGCAAGGTCAAGCTGGGAGGGCATCTGGGTCTCCAGTCACCACACTGGTACCCTTTGGTCCACTTTCACTCTTTGGCATTTGCCCCAGGGCACCTGGCAGAGAAGGAGGTTGGGATTTATGTGCAAGTGTGGTTTATAAAACTCCAGTGTGGAAAATAAGACAAGGACCTACCCACGGGGGATGGTGGCACAGGATTTCCAGATACTAGTCAGAAACTGAAAATCATGCTTCCCAACCATCCTTAGTGGGGAAACCCCCAAAATCCAACGTGTTATTAAGGTCACAAAATGGTTCATAAGGAACAGATATTAATGCTTTGTAATAGGATATATCATAGAAAAAGGACGGGGTGGAACTACAGAAATATTACTATTCCCTGGGTGAAAAAAGGTTAGATTTTTCTGACTTTTCAAGATTTGCTACAAAGAACATGTTCTACTGAATTTTATATGCAAGTACAATAACAAAAGTCAACTTCATTTTTAAAATAACCGCGACCCCTATAAGAAGACCTTTGTAAGCTCGAAAGGAACCTGCAGCATCTTCCTCGGTAAAGGTCTAACAGCAGCCACGGTTGCCGCTGATTGGCTGCCGCGGAAGGTCAGGGCCGGTCGTCCAGGAGGCGGGGCTTAGGTCCACTTCCGGGGCGGGGCCTCGGCCGCCGCCGCGCGCTCCGGAGCCCGGCAGTCTCCATGACAACCGGCGGGGCCCGAGCGCGGCCTCAGCGACGCCGCCACAGCCGCCGCGCCGACCCCGCCCGCACAAAGGCCGCGCGGTGACCGCCCTCCGCTGCCGCCCGGCCCCGCCCCGCCCGGTCGGCGTCTGCACCTGCCGGAGGCCGCGCGCCGCCCGCGCCCGGAGCTGACCGGGAAGCAGTTGTGAGCGGCGCCGCAGTGACTCATCCGCCTGGTCGCGTCCCGGAGCGGGCCATCTTGGTGGCGGTCGGCGCGGCGGACCCAGCCTCGGAGACCTCAGGTACGCACCCCGCCCGGCCCGGCGCCCGCGGCCGCAGGTGCACCCTTTGTTCTCCCCCAGGTGGGCGCGGGGCTCCTCCCGGCCGCGCGCCCCCGCGCCCTCGCGCGCAGCCGGAGCCGTGAAACACCCTCCGCTTGTCCCCTAGGGCCGGGAGCCAGCCCGCCTCGCCCAGCCGTGGCCTCTCCAGGTCTGCAGCGAGGAGCCGCGTCCGGAGCCGCTGGACCCTGCCTGGGCTGGCGCCCCGCGTCCCTGCGCCTGCGCTCGCGTCCCGAGGCCAGATCCGGGTTTCCGCCGCCTCTGCGCTCACCCGTGGGCCTCTGCCTGCGGCTGACCTCGGCCAGCATGGTCCAGCCGCAGACCTCCAAAGCCGAAAGCACGGCCTCGGCAGCTTCTGCGAACGCCCAGATGGATGACGTGATCGACACCCTGACCTCGCTGCGCCTCACCAACTCTGCGCTGAGGCGGGAGGCCTCCACGCTGCGGGCCGAGAAGGCCAACCTCACCAACATGCTGGAGAGCGTGATGGCCGAGCTGACCTTGCTGCGCACCAGGGCGCGCATCCCAGGGGCTCTGCAGATCACCCCGCCCATCTCTGCCATCAGCTCCAACGGGACCCGACCCATGACCACACCTCCAACTTCTCTGCCGGAGCCCTTTTCTGGAGACCCAGGCCAGTTGGCGGGGTTCCTGATGCAGATGGACAGATTCATGATCTTCCAGGCCTCCCGCTTTCCAGGTGAGGCCGAGCGAGTGGCCTTCCTTGTGTCCCGACTGACTGGGGAGGCCGAGAAGTGGGCCATTCCCCACATGCAGCCAGACAGCCCCTTGCGAAACAACTATCAGGGCTTCCTGGCCGAGTTGCGGAGAACCTACAAGTCCCCGCTGAGGCATGCGCGGCGCGCCCAAATCAGGAAGACTTCCGCCTCCAACAGGGCGGTGCGAGAGCGCCAGATGCTGTGCCGACAACTGGCCGCAGCGGGAACCGGGCCCTGCCCTGTGCATCCGGCCTCCAACGGGACCAGTCCAGCACCAGCCCTGCCCACCCGAGCCCGGAACCTTTAGGGATCCGACACCCCCCTGTAGCATCTGCAGTCACCAGGTAGCAGAGGCTCTATGCTGCGGAGAAGAAATGTGCATACAACCGTATCGCCCCACTTGAAGACATCCCTCCCTGCCTCGCCGTCCATTGGAGGTCTTCCTTCCATCCTTCTTGGTGGTCACCCCTGTTGTGCTTCCTGTCATGGGCTAGCTCTGCCTGCTGCCCACTGCATGCTTCCCTCTTGCTTGCAGCCCTCTACTCCAGTGGTCACAACCCTGCTGTCCCCGCACACTGACCCCACAGCGCCCAGGGACTATTTGGGCTGACCCTCCCAGCCCTGCTGTTTGTGGATGCTCCTACTGTACCCCTCTCTCCAGGTGCCCTCTGTAGCTCCCTGCCAGCTGCCCTGCCCTTGGCAGTGAGCTCTGGATGGAAAGAAACAAGTTTGGCCAAGCTGGTGGCCTCTGCGTACCTGGAGAGGGTCTGGCTGCCTGCCCACCACGGATCACCAGCCTTGCCAGGACCAGTATAGCCAGCAGGGCCTTGTTGTTGGCCAAGTGAGCACTCTGCTGGGGGCAGCCCTCGCCATGCAGGTGGACGCAGTCTGGCGTGCCTCATTGTTCCTCCGAGAAAGATGACCCTGCAGCTGAAGGGGAAGCTTCCAGAAGATGCCTTCCAGTGTCTGATGGCACAGGAATGGGGAATCTGCACTTGCCCACTGAGGAAGGCCACAGTAGATCTGGGACCCTGGGCAGTGTCATCAGGCTGCTGTGGCACTGCAGGCAGGCGGAGGGGGCATACTGGTGACTCTGCTTGCTGTCCTGGGTCTCCAGGGGGGCACTCACAAGCTGCTGGTGTTCAGTCACTCCTCTCCCTTCGTCACTTCATGGTGGGCCTTGCCTCGGTTGAAGCCCACTCCCTTCTCCACTCAGGTGCCACATGGCCTTCACCTCAGCCTTTCAGCCATCCACGCCATCTCCAGGTCTCCAGAGATGCCACGTGGCGTGCCCTCCCCACATCTGGGCCATTTGTCCAGGAACAGATAGACTCCCTCTTAATGAGACCCCGCTCCTCTGGGAGGCATCATTAAGCACTAAGACCCGGTGTCCTGCCCCTGGTCACCCCATCTGGGGTCTGGGTGGCATGGTAAAGGTGGAGAGCTGCCGACTGCCTTGACCTGATCAGTGACGATGCAGGACGTGGCATGCATGTCCTGATGGGGAGGGACAAAACTGCCCTGGCTCTGGGTGGATGCTTGGTCTCCTCTCTGAGGTACAACTGAGACATCACACCCTCAGGGAGGCTGGTCAGCCCTTCAGACTGTGGTGCTCCTCCCGCATTTCAGTGCCAAGCCGCTGCATTTACAGGACGCCCGACCATGGCGGGGAGTGGGGCACCTTCCCCTGCGTTAACCTGCTACGTGAGTGGTCCTGGCCTGACCACAGGAGGACCACACCTGCACACACCCCCGACGCCTCTGTCTTGGGGTCCCAGAGGTTGGGTTCTGGGGCCCATCCCCTCTTCTGGAGAGTTTTGATGATGCTGGGAAAAGTGACCATGATTCCAAGCAGCCACTGCCGTGTAAGGCCAGGGTCTGCAGGCTGCTGGGGTCCACAGGCAGGCCGCCGCTCGTGATGGGCTCTGTTAGCCCCGCTGCCCTGCTAAATAGCCGCTGGATGCAGGCTTCCGGCTCCCCTGGGGCAGCCCAGGCTGCCCAGCGGGACCATGGTGCTCAGAGTGAGGCAGGACCCCAGCACTCCAGGGCCTGCCCGTGCGCAGCTTCCTAACGCTGTCTCCACGCACAGCGCCCTCCCTCTCTAGCAGCTGTCTGGGTGAGAATGGCGCCTGCCAGGTAGAGGTGTCTCTAGGTGGCGGGTACAGTGGCATCTGGGGAGTAGGGGCCTGTGGGGGCACAAGACACCTGGAAGGCTTCTTCAGGCCCAGCCCAGCCAGGGAGGAGACCAGACGTGGAAACACGTGTGTCGTGTCACAGCCCTGGCTCTGCCTGGTGGCTCTGTGAGAGGAACCATCTGCGTTAGGCGTGGAGATTCAGAGTTGGGCTCTGCACACTCAGGACCAGAGCCCTGCAGGCCAGGCTGGCCGCCTCCCTGTCCTTGGCCGCTGCTGGGCCCTTGTTTCCTGGGCTGGCGGCCTGCGGCTTGCTGCTGCTCTGGGTGCATTTGGTGACTTGGTGGTGTCCTTCTCTTGGTGCTTATGTTGGGGGTGGGGCTGCCATTGTGTGTCCTTGGCCCTCTCGATAGCTCCCTGCACCTCGGAACCTGGAGCAGATGAGAGAGGGCCCAGGCTCCCCTCTGCCCTGGACTTGGAAGAAGCCCACACTGACAGTGCTGAGGGACCTGCTGAGGCTCTAGTGTAGGACATCTTAGTCCCTAGCCCAAAAGGCTAAGACCCAAGCCCCATGCAGCCCCCCGAAGGAGACCATAGTGATGGGGCGGGTGTGGCTCTGAGGACGGGGGGGAGGAGGTGCTTTGTACAGTACGTACTTTGGGATTATTTCTCTTAATTTTAAGAAAACAAGTAACAGTTTACACAGGGTCAGGAGTAGAGTTGACAGTGCATGTGAGGGAGTTGTTTCTCGTGTTGTTGACACTTTGGGACACGTTGTGGCTGCTGTCTGGGCTGGTGTTGCCCATCTGGAGAGTAGGCTTCGCTGCGTTCCAGGCACGGAGGTGAGGTTTGCTACAGGGCGGCTCCTGGCCAGTGTGTAGTGTGACCTTGGGATTAACTTTGTGTCCTGAAGCGTTTTGGTGACTTCTAGGAGCCAGCCTTGGCCTCAAGCGAGTATCTGTTGAGGTGTGGAGAAGCCATGTGACGGTGTGGCAGGCCCACCCGACAGGAGCCCGTGCCCGGGAGAACAGCCCACTGCATGAGTGTGACCTGGGCACTCGGCCTGCAGGAGAGGAGGGGCTGCGGGGACACAGGCCAGGCTGGGTCAGCTCAGGGAGTGTCCTGAGGCTGGACAGAAGGGGTACACTGGGGCAGGATGCTGGGTGACGGGGGAGATCCTCACAGAGGTCCCCTTGAGGTCCTGTCTTCTGGCCTGAGCCATGACTCTTGTCCTCTTCTTGGGAAGCAGTTGCTTAGGGGCTTGGAGAGAAGGTGGGAGATGGCTGCTGGGCCAGCAGGACCGCATCCCCCTGTGGTCAGGGCAGGGTGACCCTAGTCTGTGGCAAGTGTGCTTGGAACTGAGAGCTCTGGGGCAGCTTGGCAGCATCTCGTGGGAGTTAGGGGCAGTGTCTCCTCTCTCGAGGTCCCTGTAGGATGTGGCGGGGCTGGCCCTGCACAGGAGTGTTAGTGGAGGGGAGGAGACCCAGCTGCTCCGCAGTGTCACTAACTTGGCAAGCCAGGGACACCATGACCATGTCCTCCGTTCTCCGAGCAGACCTGCACAGGAAGGAGATTTTGGAGAGTCAGCTGGAGGGAGACGTACAGGGTGACACCTGGTGTCCCTCCGGCATACCCCCACTGCCCTGCGTAGTTTCTTTGTGTTTTCTTCCTTCTGACATCATTCCACGTGGCTGTTGTCACCAACACGTCACGGGCGTTTCCCGTTGCTGATCATCACATGTGAAGTGGCTGTGGAAGGACAGCAGAGCTGTCAGGAGCTGATGGAGCTCTGCACAGGTGTCTCCAGGTGGGCCACTTCCCTGTGACAGCCTGGGGTGGGGGACTGGATTAGAGAAGGTGGAGACCTGCGAGGTGTTCATGCTGCTGAATCCACAACACTGCCACCCAGCAAGGGTCGGGCCATTGTGCCGGTACTGGGTATTGTCATCAGGCTGAATATTTGCTAATTTGATAATGAAAAAAATGGGCTTGTGTTTGAGTTTCGTCTCTTTGGTTTCCAGCTCAGCTGAATCTCTGTTCACGCCACGCAGCTGTGTCTCCCCCCTTGTGGGTTGTCAGTGTCCTTTGCCCGCCCTACGGGGTCTGAATGTTTGTATGAGTTCATTATCTATTAAAGACACTAACCCGGTGTGTGCTCTTGGCTCAGTTATTCCAGGTTTTGCTGGAGTCTGGACACAGCCTGCACCCCCCTCAGTGCCGCCCACCAGACTGCAGCATGAGGCCACAGGGACTTTGTGTCTGCCTGTAACACGGGGCCAGCAGGTGCAGGAGTGGACGGCTGGGCCTTGGGGTCTCCAGACAAGCCCCGGGCGGCCCTCACACTCTGGTCTCTGCCAGAGATCACTGAGGACCCCAAAGAGCATTTTCTCACACAGGTTTTTTTCTACCAACACTTACCCCATTATCAAGTAAAACAAAGTTTAAAAATATTATTTAAAAGATAAGATGGAACTCATGATATGTCGACATAAATATCAGTGTCAATGAAAACTATTTTCCAAAACGAAAGCCCAGTGGGAAGGGCGCGTTGTTGTGCAGCTCTGCAGAGTCCTTCACTGTGGCTCGTGGGAGACGCTGGGGTCTCGGACCTGCTTCTGAACTTGGCCTTGGACCTCTGAAAAATCCCACTGAAGGCCCAAGCC
The DNA here is from genome assembly GCF_964194105.1 of Spermophilus citellus. Taxonomy (NCBI): domain Eukaryota; kingdom Metazoa; phylum Chordata; class Mammalia; order Rodentia; family Sciuridae; genus Spermophilus; species Spermophilus citellus. The sequence continues at coordinate 132,644,301 of NC_138197.1, read as the reverse complement.
AGGAGGGAGGCACGTCGTAGTTTATCACGAAAACAGTTGGCCTCAGAGACCCCCGAAAGGCCCCACTTTGAGAACCACTGGGTGTGAAGGGACAGGAGGAGACAGTCCTGCCACTTCCATGTGTCCCTTCTGTGACTTCTTTCATTGCTTTAAACCTCAGGTCCTTTCCCCTCCTAACCCTCGGTTCCATGGGGGCGGATTTGGCATGGGGCGTGGAGCAGGCCCTGACATCTGTCTGAGACCCAGGGCTGTCCTGGGACATGCCCCGCCCAGTGGGCCCCTCAGGGTGGCAGTCTCACCTACCACGGCCACAACCCCTCCACCCCCTCGGGGTCCTGCATCCTGCCCCTCACCCACTCTTCAGACCTAGGGGCCTCTCCCGCTCTCAGCCATTTCACCAGATGATGAAAGTGATTCTGAGGTCCCCGACACCAGCAGGGTGTGAAAGGCACCCACCGGTGGCCCCTTCGCCAGCCAGCAGCAGGCCTGGCTGGGGGCTCCACGCTGAGTCCTGTGCCTGCTGGCTGGCCTGCTGCGGCCACTGTCCTCAGCCACGCTCAGGTGAGTGCTTGGTGCCCAGCTGATGTCCCCAGATGGCTGGTCCCAAGAGATTTACAAGCACTTGGCCCTGCCCTGCCCTGGCCTGACAGTGCAGAGCTGAGGGGCCAGCCCTGCCCATCCCCGCCAACCGGCCCAGTCTGGGGCTGGAGACTAGGGCCTCTGCCTCAGGGACTGTGACTCTTGCTCCTCTGGGCTCGCGTCCATCCTAAGTGACCCATGTACTAAGTGACCAGCAGTGTGCACACATGACCCCGTTTTGTAAGATAGAAGAGACCAGGACACAATGGCCATGGGGCTTGGTGGCAGAGGGCTGCCCCAGGCGCCGGGTGGCTGGGCCACGCCCTGAGCAGCTGCTCTGCCAGGCCTGGGGTGGGTGCTGGGGACACAGCAGCCAGAGCCTGGAGACTCCATCTCTAGGCATGCCGTCCCCTCCCAGCAACCCAGGTGTCACCTGGCCTTTCCTTCATCCCAGGCCTGGCCTGTTACCAGGCGACTGGCTTCTCCACGGTTCTCAGACCACCGCGCCCCACTCAGTCCTGATGGGCGGTCTTGCTGCCACCTTGCCCTCCTCCACCGCCAAGACCAGGACCAGGACCAGGTCGGGGGCTGCTGCGGGGCCCGTCTGTGCGCCCCCCCCCCCCAGGTCACTCCTACTGAAGTTGTCACCTGCCCTTGTCGCTGACCTTATATTCCCCTCCCCACCCACTGTGCTCCTGGAGGGAGGCTGGTTCACCTGCTGTGTCCCCAGCGCCCACCCCAGGCCTGGCAGAGCAGCTGCTCAGGGTGTGGCCCCCCCCCCGCCACCAAGCCCCACGGCCATTGTGTTCTGGTCTCTTCTATCTTACAAAATGGGGTCACCTGTGCACACTGCTTGGGGTCACTCAGGACCCGCAGAACCCATGAACACCATGACCTGGCCTCTGGGAACGTGACTCACAGCCAGTGGGGTTCCACCTTGGACTTGCTGCACTGACCCCAAGGCCTGTGTCCTTGAGGTCTGGCTAGTTCACAGCCTTCGTCTCGTGAGTGACGCTGGGTGGACATCCCAGCCCTGCAGGCCCCCAGGGAGGGGGCGTCTGCCATCACGGTTAGCGGTTCCCTTCTCACCCCTCGTGAACCGCCTGGCGTACAGGTGGTGAGCGTGCCCGTGTGTGGCCACCTTGCAGGGCTCACAGCGGGGGGACCGTTCCTCGGAGGATCCCACAGACGTCACGTCTGCAGCAGAGGTGCCCGTTGGCCACTGGAGACCGGAGGCCCTTGTTCCCATGGTACGTTAGAGGTTCTGATTCATTGCTATTTATTAATGTCACCATTTGTGAGAGACTGAAAGTGTCCCCAACATTCATGTGTAGGGTCCCCACCCCTGCTGTGATGCGCCAGGGAGTGGGTGGTGATCAGTCCGTGAGGGGGCCTTAAGAACCTGTGGACCCCAAATTGCAGCCGGGGCCACGGCTGAGAATGAAATGCAGGAGCCAGCTGTGTCTGAACTTGGACAGCAGCCACCGGCCACCTGTGCCCTGAGTGGCCAACTGTGCCCTGCGTGGTCACCTATTCTGGACTACATTTCCCAGTCGCCTTTGCAGCCAGGTGTGGCTAAACCGCCAGATTCTAGTAGGAGGAGACGAGGGGTCCCCGGTGCTGTCCCCTCTTGCCACGGCGACTTGGGGATGGGGTAGTGAAGGGGGCAGATGCACACCACGGAGGGGCCTGGGGGAGGGCTGCCGGCTGGCTAGGACACCCACTCTTGGTGTCCCCGAGCGAGAGACAGGCCCCAGGCCGGAGCTCTTACCAGGGGGAGCCTTGGCGGTACACAGCCAAGAGGCCTGGTGGGCGCTGGTTTCTCCTCATGGAAGTAGCTGGGGAGGAGCCGGCTTTGAGGACCCTGTGTAGTCAAAGGCACCTCTGGGAAGGGGACAAGGGCAGGTTGGTCCTTCTGGGTGTCTAATTGGCCAGGGGACCCTCTCCCTGCCTGTCCCATGAGCAGGAGTCAAGGGGTCGGGGAGGCCAATTACCCAGTCAAGGGCCGCAGCTGAAGCCGCTGTCTGCAGTTCCCAGATGTATGGAAGTGAGGCCCTGAGCTGCGGCTGCGGGGAAGGCAGTGGGACTGAGGCCACAGTGCTGCAGGACCCAGGACATACGAGAAAGCATGTTTTGGAGCGCTGTGCTGTGACCCCCACCAGCTGCAGGGCCACCAGGAAGGTGGCTGGGCAGAGGGGGCCAGGGCTTGCTGGCCTGGGAGGGCCTGAGGTGGCCGTGGGGATGGGGAGAGCCCTTGTTCTAGCTGAACTGCCTGACACCTGGGCAAACAGGGACTGGTCAGAGGGGCTCCCTGCCCCCCAGCTTCTCCAGGGCCAGGAGAGCTCTGGCCGCAGCCCTGCCTGTGTTCAAGCCGACTGTGCTTCAGAAATCAGCAGGGATCAGCTTAAACACCAAGAGGCCATCCTGCAGACAAACTGACCGAAACCTTGGACTCTGACAGCAGTGTCAGCAAGGGACTCCTACCTGGCAGGATGGGGACTTGGGGACTCGTCTACTTAAACTGTCTAATGCAAAAACCAGGGCCAAGCTCCCTGGCAGCTTCGCGGCCGAAGAGAGGAGATGTGCCTGGTCTGCGGACGCCGGGAGCCGTCGGGCCGGGAGCAGCCACCTGGGCATGCAGCTCCCAGGGCCTGTGGGCGCCCTGGGGACCCGCACCGCCGGGGCCAGGCACCTGCGGGCCTGAGGGCGGCGGACCTTCCCCTGGGGCAGGGACAACAGCACACAGCAACCAGGGGGAGGACCAGAGGGCAGGAGGGGGCAGCGTTCCAGACGTGGGGTCGGGAAGCCCTTCTGGGCCAGGCCCGCAGGGTCCTGAGAGGAAAAGCACTACACCCGCGGTCAGCCTGCAGGCCGGGCGGGTCTTAGACCCAGAGAACCGAGTTTCAGTTTGGGCATGTAGTGAATATACGATTTTATACATTTGATAAAAGTGGCTGAATGCAGCCGGGCACGTGGCACTCACCTGTGATCTCAGGTGCTCGGGAGGCTGCGGTGGGAGGTGGGAGGATGGAAAGTTCACAGCCAGCCTCAACAACTTGGTGAGACCCTTCTCAATAAAAAGGACAAGAAAGGGCTGGGGATGTGGCTCAGTAGTTAAGCACCTTGGGTTCAATACACACACACACACACACACACACACACACACACACACACACAGCTATGTAACACATTACTATGCTATTAAAAAAGTTGTGTAATGATTTTATAGAATTTTGTTACATGAAGGTGTTTTAACTTTTTTTTTTCCTGCTGTGACCAAAAGACATGACAAGAACAATTTGTGGAGGAGAAGTTTATTGGGGGCTCTTGGTTTCAGAGATCTCAGTCCACAGGGGCCGGCACTGCTGCCCTGGGTCTGAGGTAGGCAGGACACCATTTCAGAAGGGCCTGGAGAGGAACACAGCTTGGGAGGTGACCGCCAGGAAGCAGGGAGCTCTACCTTCCAGGGACAAGATGTAAACCCCAGGGACACACCCCCAGTGACCCATCTCCTCCAGCCACACCCTGCCTGCCCACAGTGACCACCCAGTTAATCCCTATCAGTGGATTAATCCACTAATTAGGTCCCACCTCACCTAACCCAATCCCTTCCCCTCTGAAAATTCTTGCATTGTCTTATACATGAGTGTTTGGGGGAGACTCACTTCTAAGCCCTAACAGGTCTGTAACTCCCATTGCTGTTCCTCCCTGGTTGGCGATCCATCTGTCTACCTCTCTACCTACCTATCTTCACTTTCTAAAACTCCAGGTGTGACTTACATACTGTGACACACTGGGAGCTTATGGGTAGCTCTGTGCTGTGGCACATGTGGGCATGGGATATCTCCGTCACCCCGAGTCCCCTGTGCCTCCTGCTCATCATCTCCCACCCCTGCCAGGCGCTTCGACAGTTCTAGACCTCCAACTCGGGGCAGGATCGAGGCGGAGGCGTCTGGGCTTCTCGGCACAGCAGGATGCTTCTGGGGTGAGAGGCTTCCACCTGCTGCGGTCTTGGCCGTGGGCGGCTCTGGGTGGCTAAGGGTCCTCCAGGGACACGCTACCCTGGCTCACCCGTTCCTTATGCCTTCACCTGCGGGTGGGGGTCTCCATCTGAGAAGGTGCACAGGGGCTGCGAGCCTGCCCGCAGGACTCTCCTGCACCTGTGTTGACGCCCCCCTTGGGTGACCACCCGGGAGTGAGATGGCCGCCTCAGGGGGAGGGGAGTTCAGCTCCATAAGAAGCGGCAAACCCCAGTACAGGGAAGTGACTAAGAGGCCTACTGGTGGCAGCTCTCGGGTCCCTGGGACGCCCCTTCCTGTCCCCATTCTGTCCTCAGCTACTCTGGTGGAGAGACGTCTCATGTGGTTCTGTTACCCAGTGAGTCCGAGCCTGCTGCTGCTAGGCATTGCTTCTTCCCCAACATTTTAGAAAAACTCAAACAGACATAAAAAGTCAGAAAAACCTGTGGACCTCCTTATGTCCCCCGGGAGTCTCCTGTTGCCACCTGCTACATTTTCTTTATCGGTGTCAGGTAAGAGGTGCCTTAGTACATTGTGCTTTTTAGGCTTTGCAGGGTAAGTGCATGCCATCAGGATACGTCCCTCAGAAGCGTTTCAGCCCACATTTTACTAATCAGAGTGGGACCCCTGTTTTTGGGCGGCAGGGGGTGTTGGTCTACACACAGTGAAACCCGTGCACCTCAAGTATGCCACCTTCAGCACAGCCCCTGTTGGCAGAGGGAGCATCACCTCACCCAGAATGTCCCCAGAGCCCCACCCCAGTTCCAAGTCTTTGCCAGTGCCCAGGATACAAGGATACTCTGAATTCTTCCTTAAAAATATCTAAACGTTTAATTTTCACGTGTAGATCCACGATCCACTGCAAATGGAGTTTTGTGCCTGCTGGTTGGGGGGGGTTTGGTTTTCCTACGAGAGACCCCCTGTTCCTCCCTGGACTGCCCCCGTGGAGCTGGCTGAGTTAAATCACCCAGCGCAGCTGGTCTCCTGGTCCCTGCTCTGTCTCCGTGACCCTGGTGTCTGTCCAGTGCCACACCAGGCTGTTCTGATCATGGCGGCCTTCCCATGGGCTTTGAACTCAGGGGCTGCCAATCCCTCTGACCACTCTGGTCTTCCTTTCCAAGACGACTCAGCTTGTGCAAGCCTGTGCGTCCGACGCAGCAGTCCCTATGTGCACCTGGAGGCAGAGTTAAAGATTCAGTTCCTCACCTTAAAAACGCACAAGAGAACGTTTCTGTTCCCAGAGGAAGTTCCATGGTGCTGTGCTATTTTTAGGTCCTTTGAAATTCCATATGAATTTTACTCATTTCACCCATGTCTACAAAAAATATCCCGCAGGGGCTGACTGGGAGGACCCGAAGCCGGAGAGCCACGTAGAGCTGCGATTTCAGAAGGACGATCTCCCCGGCACGGGTGCCGTCTTCCCCCCACTTCACCCAGGATCGAGCTTCTCCTGGCCGGTCTCTGCCCTGGGGTCGGGGCTCTCGCCCACGGCTGGTCAATGTATTCCCCAGGACTTTCCGGTTCTTGACGCTGCTGGAACTGGAGTTTTTACTGAGTTTCATCTTGTTTGTTGCTCATGTATAGAAACAAAGCTGATTTTCACATTTGCTTTTGTCCCGTGGCCTTGCTGGGACACTTGTTAGTTCTCGGTCATTTCTCAGACTCCTCAGGGATTCCGCACGAGTCATCCCGCCTGCGAGCCGTCTGACTTCTGCTCCTCTTTCTGTGCCCTCTGCTTCTCTTCCTGGGGCTTGTGGAGCGCTGTGGTGTCCTGAGTGACCCTCTGGCTGAATGGCTGCTGACCTGCCGGGGACGGTGCTGGGTATGTCACCTCTGAGGACAATGTTAAGCTTTCAATGGCCCATCACACTCAGGACACTTCCCTCCCGCTGATTGCTCAGATTAAAAAGAAAAAGAAGTTTGAATCTTGTTAAGTGCCTTTTGCACCTATTCGAATGATCGTTTTATTTGGTCACACAGTTAACATGGGAAATCACGCGGATTGGTTTCCAGATGACAAACCAAGCTGCGTCTTTGGGGTGAACACGACTTGGTAACTAGGCCCTCTCCCTTTCACAGACTTGCTGATCCTCTGTGTCCGCCATCAGCAGGGAAGTCGGAGGGACAAGGCTCTTTCCTGCAGTGACTGTGTGGGTGTCCCTGGGCCAGCTCCTCCCCCCTCTGTTTCCGGACAGTCTGCAGAAGGTTGAATTATTTCTTCCATCAATGTTTGATGGGAAATCTGAGTGAAGCCACCTGGGTCTGGAAGTTTCTTTCTGAGGTGTCTAATCCCAGCCTCCGTTTCTCGGTGGATCTCGGACCGACCTGGGGTCTCTTTCCCCTCTAGTGAGCTTGGGGGGGGTCTGTCTTCCCAGGATCGGGGACATTTTAGCATTAAGGATCTGTTTGCAACGCTCTCATTGTCTGCAAGTCTGCGGGACTCGGTGGCTTCTCGTTCACCTCGTAGTATTGGCCTTCGGGACGTCCCCCTCTTTGATCATTCTGGCCAGACTTTGTCAATCTGTCCATCACCGCAAAGCCCCAAGTTTTACGTCACTGATTTCTTCTGTTTCTCTTTCCTGCTGTGGATTCTGTCCCTTTGAGAGCTTCCTCCTGCTCAGTTCACTTCTTTCTTCGTTTCCGAGTTTCCTAGGAAGGAGGGTGCCTTTATCTCTACTTCCCAGAAGCAGCGCGACTTGGGGGACTTGGCTCAGAGGACTCTGCCCAGCGGCTCAGGTCTGAGTGCCCCAGGGAGCTGGAGCCGGGGCTGGCGGGCTGCTCTCAAGGCTGCGCCCCACGGTGGGCCCCGAGTGGGGCCCAGGGAGCAGCTCACGGGCAGGAGGCTGCCAGTTATTCTAAGGCCGCAGGCCCCAGAGTCAGCCTTTAAGAACCTACTGAAATTCTAGCCATTTCCCCCTTACCTGACTTTACGGTGGCCCTTCCCCTCTCCTTGTCCAAGTGAATACTGTGGTCTGGACATGTGGTGTCCCCCAAGTTCCTGCGTCTTTCACACAGCACCTTCAGAGAGGCAGCGGGGGCTGAGCTGGGATGGAGTCCACCGTCTGGCTGTATCCAGAGGTGGGGCTGGGAGAGTGGGTCACGGTGCCCTGGAGTCCCCTCATCCCCTCATCCTGTCCCGCCATGAGCTGGGCCACCCTCCCCCACGGCTCTGCCTCCCCTGGACCGAGAGCCACGGAGCCGCTGGCTACGGACTGGCACCATGAGCCCACAGACTCTTCCTTCCCTCAGGGGTGCTTGCCGGGAACTGGTCACAGAGTCACAGAGCTGACTGTCACAGAGGAGCCCTTGGAGGCCCGAGGCCACCCCGTTCCCGCCACGTGGAACTCGCGCCCTTCCTTCTCTTGTCTCTTCCTCTCAGGGACTCAGGACACCTTACCTTGCAGGTTCTGGGGCTTGACCTCCTTCCCGGGCCCAGAGAGTGTTCTCCCGGGCTTTCTCCAGCGGAGCCTCGATGGACTCTTTAAAAGCGATTAAGGAGGACAACGACTTACCCTATCCCAGGCCCACAGGCTTTCATTTCTAAATATTCGCAAATCATCCTTCATTACTGTTTCTTTTCAAATATGCCTTGGCTACCTGTCCCTGCTCACTGTTTCTCACGACCTTAACTTTTTACAATGTTTATTGATTTGCTGTTTTATAAAAGTAGCACACGTCCACTATTGAAAATTTAGAAAACAATCTAAAGAAAGCAATAAGATCAATGCGGTTTCCCCACCTCCCCAGAGAGAGCTCTGCCGTTTTAAAACAGGCTCCTCTCTTCTCAGTTCTAAATACAATAACTCAGGCACAGAATAATCCATATTTATAATAATTTGAGCAATACAGAAAAATATAGAGTAGGACATGTGGATAGCCCTTGGTCCCTTGAATGCCCTGCTGACTGGAATATGGCTTGTCCCAGCCGACTCAGGTTGAATTGGGGAGGACAGGGGGTCAGCAGGAGGGACGAGGTCACTCTCTCAGGGCTGGTCCGGTTGCCAGGACAGCAGGTGATTGTGAAGCAGGGTTGCCTCTCGTGTTTTGTCCCCGACCTGCCCCTCCGTGTGCTGCCACGAGTGGAAACAGCACAGAGCCCCCCCGTGGGACTGCACCCTCCGACTTCCCAGCCTCCAGGACCATGAGCCCCATGGAGTTTTCTTTTAAATTAGCTGGTCTCGGGTGTTTTGTTATAGCAGCAGAACACAGACGGACACTCCCTATCCTCTCCCTAGGTTGTGCCTTTCAGCCTTGTCCTATACCACTCATGTACCCGCCCAGGCAGAGCTCGGCCATGTGGTCCAGCCCGAGTGGCACCACCCGAGAGGGAGACGCCTAGGGACTAGTCTTCTCCTAGTCCCAACCCTGGTCCACAATCAAGTTTGCGAGTTTTTTGTTAAACAAACCTGCTCATTTCTTGTTACAGTCTCTTTATTTAACTGCATCTGATTCACTTTTACTCTCTTGATGATGGCTGCTGGGTTCATCCCTTCTTTTCCGGTGACCACAGCTCTCAGGTTTTCATGATCCCAGCAGCTTCCGGCTCTGGGGCTTCCCACTGGACAAACCCGCCCCTGGCCACGAGGCTCTCTCCCTCGGGGAGACGTGGCCTCCTGTCCCGACTCCCTTTCTCATTAAATCTCATGGGCTAGTCCTGGCACCAGGTGAGGCAGATGACAAATGGCCTCCTCCGCACACATCAGCCACTTCACCTTTAATCATCTGGGCTCTTTAATAGAAAATTGTCCATTCCATGGAGATTTTAAAATTCATCAGCAGAGAATTGGGCCAAAGTGTTCTCTGAGGCTTTGAAGATCTCTGCGTGCGCTCGGTCCCCCGTTCTCCTGCCTTCAGCCTATTTCTGTCTTTATTGACTGGATTCGTTAGGGATCGACGAGCGGATTCGTCTGTTTTAAATAAGCTGTTGTTTAAAACCTGTCGTTTGTTCCCTCTTTCTTCTTCATTACTTCTTGTGGCTTTGCCCGTCTCCTTCCTCCCATGCCGGCAGCTCCCAGGAGGTGAGGGGGACTTGGGTTCTGGCTCCTCCATTCCCAGCAGCTCCGGCCCCTTCCCGGGGTGGCGGGCGGCAGGGCTCCCCGGCGTCCAGGCCAGGAGGAGTGGACCGCAGAGGACTGTGCTTTCTTCCCCGGGGATTTTCTCACATCCTGAAAGTACCAGTGACAATTGAGAGTGTCTGGGGCCATTTATGTAAGTTCCCTGACGAGTTCATGGCCACACATGATCCTTTGCTCCCTCGGATCTTTCAGGCCTGATGTGCCTCCGAATCCACGCTGGAGCTGCTGCTCTGCATGACCCGATGTCACCTTTGATGCATAGCCTCCCCCACAATCTAGGGTCTCAAGTCTGTCACCTCTAGGTGTCACCCAGATGTTCAACAACGTCTAACCTGGTGTTGACAGTGACAGTGTGTACCCCGAACCTCCAAAGTCCCACAAAGATCACACCCAGGTCTCCTTCCTACGGAGGTCCTTCCTGCTCCGAGTGTGGCCGGGTGACAGCAGGCTCAACGCCTCACACATGCGACATGAAGGACAATAGCGCCCAACTCAGGCCTGCTGCAAATGCTCTGAAAGTGCTGTCCTCTGTGTCAAGGACACAACAGGTCACACGAGAAGCGAATGACACAGAGGTGGATCCCAGACCCCAACAAGGCAGGCCACCTCCCAGATTTTGCCTTCATCATCAAAAATAAATAAGCAAAGAAACAAGCAAGCAAACTATAATCTCCTACCCTGGATCGTAAACGGAATCCGTGCAGGTCCCACACGAGGGGCTGATCTCTTCAGGACACTGACCGGGATCCTCTTCCTCCTTTCCTGCAGGTGTCCACCCGGAAATCAGGCTCCTTCTCTGGCTCTGGGGTGGAGGGGGATTTGTAGTCTACGAGAAGCAGAAATTGGTACAATTATTTCTGTCTTTAGTTCTCAGCCCAGCTAGAGAAGAGGGCTCAGTGTGCTTGGGAAGAGTCAGAAGGAAGGAGAGAACCCGTGTGCTCACGGGGTGCAGCCAAGCCGGGCCTGTCTCCCAGCAGAGCCCCTGATCCAAGGAGACCTGGTTCCTGGCCCTCCAGGAGACGACGGACTGTGAAGATCAGACCAAGGTCCCGTGCAGGTCTGGAATCAGCTGAAGGTGATTTTTCAGATCTTTCCAAAAGTGTAAAAAAGAACCACAAGATGTGAGCAAAGAGGGAAATCCAGGAAGGTGGGACCTGCGTCAGCGGCTCTGCACCCCCGAGAGCACGGGAAGGGGAATGGGGAGCATTTTGGCATCCGGACAGCGTGGGGGGCGCGTAACTGTGGCACCCAGGACCTGCCATAGCTGGGGCTCTGACGACCCCCACCCTGGATTTAAGGTCTTCCTCTAAAACTTAGGCATAAGGAGTGAATTGTAGGTAAACCAGCTCTTTTCTGTCTTAGAGCTTAGCTTCAAGTCATCAAGTTGGCGCTAGAACCTCAGTCCCTGAAATTGGATCAAGGTAACCTAGAATGCTGACGTCCACAAGCAACCGGAGAAGTGAAGTTCTCCTGAAAAAGATAGAGTCGCCGGAGCCTCAGATCATATCTACAGGGAATTTTCAAAAACAGAAGCCAACACACAGGGAAGAAAACGCGGGAATGAGAACCCACAGGCCGCAGCGGAAGGCCCCACGGCGTCCCAGACTGCGCGTGGCAGGACAGTCCCCCAGGAACCCGCCTGCTCTTGGGGATGAAAGCGGAACCTGAGAATACAAGCAAGGAGGCAGAACTAGGAACAGTCACAGGAAGAAGTAAATAGAAACCAACAACGGAAATCAGGACCTCGGTGGTCAACAGCTGAAGAGAGACCTGAAAGTCCACCATCCACAGTGACGCTCTGAGGGATGAAAGGATGGGAGCAAGGGAGGGGACAGTTCCAGACAGCAGAGAGAGGGCAGTGACGCACCACCGGAGTCCGGCAGCCCGAGCAAGGACGGAGCAGAAGTCGCACGTGACGTGATGACAGTGGGAACGGTCCAGGGGCTGACAGGCGTGAACCGGGGTTCCCAAGGCTCACTGAATCCCAGCTCGGCTCGAGGTGGCAGACGAGAATCTGGAACCAGGAGGAAGCTTCTGTCCAGCCAGAAGGGAGGCGGGGTCGGGTGGCCGAGTGGGAAACCACGGGGGGGGGGGGGAGCAAGGATGCCACTGGCACCTGCGTTCAATGACACCAGAAACGAAGCCAGAGGAATTACAGGCTCAGTGTGGTGACAGAAAATAATCACCAGCCAAGGTCATATACCAGACAAACCAGCCACAACGGCAAAGAGAAGGTCGGGACTTGTACCCCCAGTGTCAAGATCCCCCTGGGGGGTGGCAGAGAAGGTCAGAGAGGACCCTAGACTTCCACCTCTCCAACAGGAGCAAGTCAGAACCCCCTTCCCACTACATGGCACCACAGGTGGCCCCATAAACTAGGTCTGAGTAAGAGCCAGAGTCTCATGACAGGGGCGCCAGTGTCTGGGATCCACTAAAGCCACTGTCACACGGAGAACAAGAGAATCTCAAGAGAAAAGACCAGCAAGGAACGCAAACCCTGAGCCAGCAGACGTGGGGTCAAGGACTGCAGAGCAGGCTTCATAAAGAGTCTCCGTGAGCAGCAAGATGGAACCAGTGGACAGAAGACCACAGCAACGGAACCGAAGACACCAAGAATGACCTGGAAAATCTAGATCTGAAAAGTCACCGAGAGGACTCAGCCGCAGAATGAAGCGGGTTCGGGGACACGGATGGTTCTGAAGACGGAACAACACAACTACACCCGAACCACAGACACAGAGACTTCTGGAAACTGAGCTGGCCTCCAGGACCTGAGCCCTAACCAGAGATCTACGTCCATGTTGTCAGAGTCTCGGGAGGAGAGAAGGAGGATGGGAGTGAGAGTAAGGGAAGAAGTCTGGCTGGAAATTCCCCACTTGTGTTCAGACATTGACCTGTGGGCTCAAGGGGTTGAACAAACCCGATGGACAAGCCCAAAGCACACCCACCAAGGTGTATCAGAGCCAAACTGTGAAAATGGAAGACGGGGAGAAACCCTGAAGGCAGAGACAGAGAGATGACACCCAGGGAGACCCAACCCACAGACGGCGGGGTCTCCTCAGGAACCACGTGGCCAAGAATTCCAGATGCTCCAAAGGAAGGACTGACCACCCAAACTCCTGTCCCTGGCACAAACATCCTGGGAATGAGGGACAATCAGATGCTCTCAACTGAAGGCAAACAAAAAGAATTTATTGCCAATGGACCCATCCTGCAATAGTGGCCAGAGAAATTCTTGAAATAGGAAGAAAATGATGATAGAAGGAGTCTTAGAACACCGGGAAGAAAAAGAGTACAACTGTGAGTGAAGACAATAGACTCTCCTTTCTAGAACCTTCTACATTATGTTCCAGGGTTGAAGTAAGACTTATAATATTGTCCAATGCGGTTCTTAACGGATGGAGAAGGAATTTAGAACAATTTCAAGCAGGCCAGTAGAGGGACTTAAAGGGGTGAGGTTCCCCTATTTCAATATCACTGTAGAATGTTAACAACAGTAGACAACAATAAAGCTTATATTTACGTTTTATATTGGAATCCTTACAGTATCCACTTTAAAAATCTATGTCATGAAGTTCATGCAAATATATCATAGATAAATCCAAATGAAATTCTACTTAAAAAGTTCAAGTGCTCCCCAGAGACGCAGGAAAAATAAAATAGAGAAACAAACTTGTAGTTAGACCACAGGATGAAATCAAGCTTCTCAGATCACAATGATCACATTGAATGGAAACAGTCCCTATGTACCCATGAAAAGACAGAGTGGCAAAGTGGATTGAAAAGTGACCCGCACCATGCTGTCCAAAGGAAACCTCTCCCCAAGTAGAACTGTCTACACCGGCCCAAAGTCAAGGGATACAAATATGAAGGTGGGATAGAGAGACTTTCAGACCAAAACCAAGAGCATCACTGTAAGTAGACCCTCGTAAAGGAAATTCTAAAAGTATTTACACAAGAAAGTTGACCCCTAGCAGAGGGGTGGACATGTATGTGTGTGGACAGATACAGAAGGACACGGCCACAGTGAGATGTCACGCCACCTACTGATGACTGTCATGAAGAAGGCGTAGGAAACGGTGAGGGCCTTCGTCCACTGTGGTGGCACCGGATGCCACCGACGGGGACTTTATAAAGAACAGACATTTGTTCCTCACAGTTTTGGAGGCTGGAGGCCCAAGATGAAGGCCCCACACTGGTGTCTGGAGAGGGCTGCTCTCTGCTTCCATCATGGCACCTCGCTGTGCCCTCGAGGGGAGGGACACTGTGTCCTCACGAGGCAGAGGGTCAGAGAGCATTCCCTCAACACTGAGCCCTTCAGCTGGGTGCTAATCCCATTCCTGAGGCAGCTGTCCCTGGACTGGGCACCTCCCAGAGGTCAAGCCTCTCAGTGCTGTGGCACCAGGGTTGGGGGGTGTAGAGGAGAACTCACGAATCACTGGTAGGAATGATCCGAGGTGCTGCCACAGTGGATGCCGGAACAGCAGTTCTGCAAATGGGGAACCACGGAGCTCGGCAGGCCAGCGACTCTGCTGCTGGGATCCACCTAGAGAACCTCAGGCGGAGATCCGCCCGGGAATGTCTGCACAGATGTTCACAGCTGCCTTGTTCATCAGAGTCTCACCTAAAATCAATTTGGGTGGTGGCTGCACCGCCCTGCAGATAGGATTTAAAACACTGACTTGTGGTTTTCAGGAGAACTTCAGGGCTCGTAAGTTCTGTCTCAAGTAACATTGTTAAAACTACATGGTCAGGGGAGTAGCTCAGGGATAGAGTGCTCACCTGAATTCATGAGGCCCTGGGTTCAACCTCCAGCCCACACGCATGCACATACACACACACACATGCACACGTACACAGGCACACAGGCTTGCACACATGGGGTGTGCATTTTTAAAAGAAGTTAAGCAATATCTGTCATTAGGAAGGTGGTCAGTGTGATTAGAAAGACCTTCCTCACATGGTCTCCTGGGGGTGGCAAAGTCGAGGTCTAGTTCCTTAAACAAGCAAAGGAGGGATAGAGAAGACTCTAGAAAAGGGAGAGGAGGAGAGGAAGCCAAGACAGGCAGAGATGGGATCATAAAACGCTCGATCCCTGAGAGCAGGAACAGAGAGGAGGAGGAGCAGGGAGGAGGGAGACAGGCCACACAGACTAAGACGACAGGTCCAAGCTGGACTTTATCAGAAATCACACTAAAAGTAAACAGGCCAGATTCTCCAGGTGAAAGACGAAGACTTTCCCAAACCCTGCAGGCTGCTTAGGAGAGCTACACCTGCAAGTTGAGGGCTCAGAGAACTGGAAAATAAACGATGGAAAACCATGTGTCATGTGAACACTCGCAAGAGTCAGCGTGGCCTTGTCCCCAACAAGCATGGTAGCAGGAAGGAGACCAGGCTGGTGGTGGTGCAGGCCTCATCCAGCCAAGCCAGATGGCAACTCAGCTTTATAGCACAGCATCGGGGGAGGCCCTGCAGCCCAACAGCACGGCCCAGCAGAGCTCACGCCAAAGAGCCTCACAGGAGGAAGAGGGGGACATTCTCAGACCACTGTCACATCTCAGCGATGCACATAGCAGCCAACAGACAGCTGTGAGGTGCAGCAGGTCGGAGACACCGAGGGCACCCCTGGCCACCCCTGGCCACCCCTGGCCACCAACCCCTTTAGCACCAGCTAAAGGATGCACCTCATTTTCAAGGTCTCGTGAAATGATTTATTTTTAAGTTGCCCCTCTTTGGGCCGTGAAGGAGGCCTGAACAATGTCAGAGGACTGAGGTCACATATGGCAGCCTCCCCCAGGCATGGAGTTGCAGCTCAGGAACAAAACTGACTGTGACGTGGGGGCGCCCGCCCAGATAGCGTGGGTCAGGGCAGAATCGCAAGGGTTAGAAAATATTTTGATGTGAATGAAAATGAAAGTGGGGAAAATCAAAACATGGGCCCTGAGCAGCACCTAGAGAGCTACGGCCACCAACATGGAGAAATGACAGACCTGGTGCCAGAGCTGAGCCGCTTCACAGACCAACGGACGAGCTACCCAGCAAGAGGGGGCGCAGGAGAGAGCCCAGAGGTTGACACAATAGGAAAAAGCACAGGAGGGTTAACGAAATCTGAAATTAATTATTTGAAAATACTGAAAGGTCAAAGTTCACTGTCGGTGCCTGTTTCCCTGGAGACTGGCCTCCCAGTGCAGAGCTGGCCTCGGTCCTGTCTGTCACAGCCAAATGGAGCCTGGGGCTTAGGACAAGGGCTTCTGGAAGTGCAAGGCTTGGGTCCTGGCCCCTACCCTGGCAGGTGCTGGAGCACCTCTCACGAGATGGCCAAGCTGCAGAGTTGGAGGGAGCCAGACCCTGCCTGTGACAGAGGGACACTGGTGTTTACCTAACATCACAGCACCCACGCCAGAAGCCCAGGCTGTGACAGCCCCCTCCTGGTCTGAGGTCCCTTCAGGTCAGACAGTCCTGTCCAGCCACAGAGAGAAGGCAAGGGTCCAAGGGAGAGCAGGTGGGATCCCAGGGAGAGCAGAAAGGGCCCCAGAGAGAGCAGGAAAGGTCCAGGGAGAAGAGGAAGGGTCCCAGGGAGAGCAGGGGGGGCCCAGGGAGAGCAGGAAGGGTCCCAGGGAGAGCAGGAAGGGCCCCAGAGAGAGCAGGAAAGGTCCAGGGAGAAGAGGAAGGGTCCCAGGGAGAGCAGGGGGGGCCCAGGGAGAGCAGGAAGGGTCCCAGGGAGAGCAGGAAGGGCCCCAGAGAGAGCAGGAAAGGTCCAGGGAGAAGAGGAAGGGTCCCAGGGAGAGCAGGAAGGGTCCCAGGGAGAGCAGGGGGGTCCCAGGGAGAGCAGGGGGGTCCCAGGGAGAGCAGGAAGGGTCCCAGGGAGAGCAGGAAGGGTCCAGGGAGAAGAGGAAGGGTCCCAGGGAGAGCAGGGGGGGCCCAGGGAGAGCAGGAAGGGTCCCAGGGACAGCAGGAAGGGTCCCAGGGAGAGCAGGGGGGTCCCAGGGAGAGCAGAAAGGGCCCCAGAGAGAGCAGGAAAGGTCCAGGGAGAAGAGGAAGGGTCCCAGGGAGAGCAGGGGGGTCCCAGGGAGAGCAGGGGGGTCCCAGGGAGAGCAGGAAGGGTCCCAGGGAGAGCAGGAAGGGTCCCAGGGAGAGCAGGAAGGGTCCCAGGGAGAGCAGGAAGGGTCCCAGGGAGAGCAGGAAGGGTCCCAGGGAGAGCAGGAAGGGTCCCAGGGAGAGCAGGAAGGGTCCCAGGGAGAGCAGGAAGGGTCCCAGGGAGAGCAGGAAGGGTCCCAGGGAGAGCAGGAAGGGTCCCAGGGAGAGCAGGAAGGGTCCCAGGGAGAGCAGGAAGGGTCCCAGGGAGAGCAGGGGGGTCCCAGGGAGAGCAGGGGGGTCCCAGGGAGAGCAGGGGGGTCCCAGGGAGAGCAGGAAGGGTCCCAGGGAGAGCAGGGGAGTCCCAGGGAGAGCAGGGGGGTCCCAGGGAGAGCAGGAAGGGTCCCAGGGAGAGCAGGTGGGATCCCAGGGAGAGCAGAAAGGGCCCCAGAGAGAGCAGGAAAGGTCCAAGGAGAAGAGGAAGGGTCCCAGGGAGAGCAGGAAGGGTCCCAGGGAGAGCAGGGGGGTCCCAGGGAGAGCAGGGGGGTCCCAGGGAGAGCAGGAAGGGTCCCAGGGAGAGCAGGAAGGGTCCCAGGGAGAGCAGGAAGGGTCCCAGGGAGAGCAGGGGGGTCCCAGGGAGAGCAGGAAGGGTCCCAGGGAGAGCAGGAAGGGTCCCAGGGAGAGCAGGAAGGGTCCCAGGGAGAGCAGGGGGGTCCCAGGGAGAGCAGGGGGGTCCCAGGGAGAGCAGGGGGGTCCCAGGGAGAGCAGGAAGGGTCCCAGGGAGAGCAGGGGGGTCCCAGGGAGAGCAGGGGGGTCCCAGGGAGAGCAGGGGGGTCCCAGGGAGAGCAGGAAGGGTCCCAGGGAGAGCAGGAAGGGTCACAGGGAGAGCAGGGAGGGTCCCAGGGAGAGCAGGAAGGGTCCCAGGGAGAGCAGGAAGGGTCCCAGGGAGAGCAGGAAGGGTCCCAGGGAGAGCAGGAAGGGTCCCAGGGAGAGCAGGGGGGTCCCAGGGAGAGCAGGGGGGTCCCAGGGAGAGCAGGAAGGGTCCCAGGGAGAGCAGGAAGTGTCCCAGGGAGAGCAGGAAGTGTCCCAGGGAGAGCAGGAAGTGTCCCAGGGAGAGCAGGGGGGTCCCAGGGAGAGCAGGGGGGTCCCAGGGAGAAGAGGAAGGGTCCCAGGGAGAAGAGGAAGGGTCCCAGGGAGAGCAGGAAGGGTCCCAGGGAGAGCAGGGGGGGTCCCAGGGAGAGCAGGAAGGGTCCCAGGGAGAGCAGGGGGGTCCCAGGGAGAGCAGGGGGGTCCCAGGGAGAGCAGGAAGTGTCCCAGGGAGAGCAGGAAGTGTCCCAGGGAGAGCAGGAAGTGTCCCAGGGAGAGCAGGAAGGGTCCCAGGGAGAGCAGGGGGGTCCCAGGGAGAGCAGGGGGGTCCCAGGGAGAGCAGGGGGGTCCCAGGGAGAGCAGGAAGGGTCCCAGGGAGAGCAGGAAGTGTCCCAGGGAGAGCAGGAAGTGTCCCAGGGAGAGCAGGAAGTGTCCCAGGGAGAGCAGGAAGTGTCCCAGGGAGAGCAGGAAGGGTCCCAGGGAGAGCAGGAAGGGTCCCAGGGAGAGCAGGAAGGGTCCCAGGGAGAGCAGGAAGGGTCCCAGGGAGAGCAGGAAGTGTCCCAGGGAGAGCAGGAAGTGTCCCAGGGAGAGCAGGAAGGGTCCCAGGGAGAGCAGGGGGGTCCCAGGGAGAGCAGGGGGGTCCCAGGGAGAGCAGGAAGGGTCCCAGGGACAGCAGGAAGGGTCCCAGGGAGAGCAGGAAGGGTCCCAGGGAGAGCAGGGGGGTCCCAGGGAGAGCAGGAAGTGTCCCAGGGAGAGCAGGAAGGGTCCCAGGGAGAGCAGGGGGGTCCCAGGGAGAGCAGGAAGGGTCCGAGGGACAGCAGGAAGGGTCCAGGGAGAGCAGGAAGGGTCCCAGGGAGAGCAGGAAGGGTCCCAGGGAGAGCAGGGGGGTCCCAGGGAGAGCAGGGGGGTCCCAGGGAGAGCAGGGGGGTCCCAGGGAGAGCGGGGTGGTCCCAGGGAGAGCGGGGTGGTCCCAGGGAGAGCAGGGGGGTCCCAGGGAGAGCAGGGGGGTCCCAGGGAGAGCAGGGGGGTCCCAGGGCAGCAGGAAGGGTCCCATGGAGAGCAGGAAGGGTCCCATGGAGAGCAGGAAGGGTCCCATGGAGAGCAGGAAGGGTCCCATGGAGAGCAGGAAGGGTCCCAGGGAGAGCAGGAAGGGTCCCAGGGAGAGCAGGAAGGGTCCCAGGGAGAGCAGGAAGGGTCCCAGGGAGAGAAGGAAGGGTCCCAGGGAGAGAAGGAAGGGTCTCAGGGAGAGCAGGAAGGGTCCCAGGGAGAGCAGGAAGGGTCCCAGGGAGAGCAGGAAGGGTCCCAGGGAGAGCAGGAAGGGTCCCAGGGAGAGCAGGAAGGGTCCCAGGGAGAGCAGGAAGGGTCCCAGGGAGAGCAGGAAGGGTCCCAGGGAGAGCAGGGGGGTCCCAGGGAGAGCAGGGAGGGTACCAGGGAGAGCAGGGAGGGTACCAGGGAGAGCAGGGGGGTCCCAGGGAGAAGAGGAAGGGTCCCAGGGAGAGCAGGGGGGTCCCAGGGAGAAGAGGAAGGGTCCCAGGGAGAAGAGGAAGGGTCCCAGGGAGAAGAGGAAGGGTCCCAGGGAGAAGAGGAAGGGTCCCAGGGAGAAGAGGAAGGGTCCCAGGCAGAGCAGGAAGGGTCCCAGGCAGAGCAGGAAGGGTCCCAGGCAGAGCAGGAAGGGTCCCAGGGAGAGCAGGGGGGGTCCCAGGGAGAGCAGGAAGTGTCCCAGGGAGAGCAGGAAGTGTCCCAGGGAGAGCAGGAAGTGTCCCAGGGAGAGCAGGAAGTGTCCCAGGGAGAGCAGGAAGTGTCCCAGGGAGAGCAGGAAGTGTCCCAGGGAGAGCAGGAAGTGTCCCAGGGAGAGCAGGAAGTGTCCCAGGGAGAGCAGGAAGGGTCCCAGGGAGAGCAGGGGGGTCCCAGGGAGAGCAGGGGGGTCCCAGGGAGAGCAGGGGGGTCCCAGGGAGAGCAGGGGGGTCCCAGGGAGAGCAGGAAGGGTCCCAGGGAGAGCAGGAAGGGTCCCAGGGAGAGCAGGAAGGGTCCCAGGGAGAGCAGGGGGGGGTCCCAGGGAGAGCAGGAAGGGTCCCAGGGAGAGCAGGAAGGGTCCCAGGGAGAGCAGGAAGGGTCCCAGGGAGAGCAGGAAGTGTCCCAGGGAGAGCAGGAAGTGTCCCAGGGAGAGCAGGAAGTGTCCCAGGGAGAGCAGGAAGTGTCCCAGGGAGAGCAGGGAGGGTCCCAGGGAGAGCAGGGAGGGTCCCAGGGAGAGCAGGAAGGGTCCCAGGGAGAGCAGGAAGGGTCCCAGGGAGAGCAGGAAGGGTCCCAGGGAGAGCAGGGGGGTCCCAGGGAGAGCAGGGGGGTCCCAGGGAGAGCAGGGGGGTCCCAGGGAGAGCAGGAAGGGTCCCAGGGAGAGCAGGAAGGGTCCCAGGGAGAGCAGGGGGGTCCCAGGGAGAGCAGGGGGGTCCCAGGGAGAGCAGGGGGGTCCCAGGGAGAGCAGGAAGGTCCCAGGGAGAGCAGGAAGGGTCCCAGGGAGAGCAGGAAGGGTCCCAGGGAGAGCAGGAAGGGTCCCAGGGAGAAGAGGAAGGGTCCCAGGGAGAGCAGGAAGTGTCCCAGGGAGAGCAGGAAGTGTCCCAGGGAGAGCAGGAAGTGTCCCAGGGAGAGCAGGAAGTGTCCCAGGGAGAGCAGGAAGTGTCCCAGGGAGAGCAGGAAGTGTCCCAGGGAGAGCAGGAAGTGTCCCAGGGAGAGCAGGAAGTGTCCCAGGGAGAGCAGGGAGGGTCCCAGGGAGAGCAGGGAGGGTCCCAGGGAGAGCAGGAAGTGTCCCAGGGAGAGCAGGAAGTGTCCCAGGGAGAGCAGGAAGTGTCCCAGGGAGAGCAGGAAGTGTCCCAGGGAGAGCAGGAAGTGTCCCAGGGAGAGCAGGAAGTGTCCCAGGGAGAGCAGGGAGGGTCCCAGGGAGAGCAGGGAGGGTCCCAGGGAGAGCAGGGAGGGTCCCAGGGAGAGCAGGGAGGGTCCCAGGGAGAGCAGGGAGGGTCCCAGGGAGAGCAGGGAGGGTCCCAGGGAGAGCAGGGAGGGTCCCAGGGAGAGCAGGGAGGGTCCCAGGGAGAGCAGGAAGTGTCCCAGGGAGAGCAGGAAGTGTCCCAGGGAGAGCAGGAAGTGTCCCAGGGAGAGCAGGGAGGGTCCCAGGGAGAGCAGGGAGGGTCCCAGGGAGAGCAGGGAGGGTCCCAGGGAGAGCAGGGAGGGTCCCAGGGAGAGCAGGGAGGGTCCCAGGGAGAGCAGGGAGGGTCCCAGGGAGAGCAGGAAGGGTCCCAGGGAGAGCAGGAAGGGTCCCAGGGAGAGCAGGAAGGGTCCCAGGGAGAGCAGGAAGGGTCCCAGGGAGAGCAGGAAGGGTCCCAGGGAGAGCAGGAAGGGTCCCAGGGAGAGCAGGAAGGGTCCCAGGGAGAGCAGGAAGGGTCCCAGGGAGAGCAGGAAGGGTCCCAGGGAGAGCAGGAAGGGTCCCAGGGAGAGCAGGAAGTGTCCCAGGGAGAGCAGGAAGGGTCCCAGGGAGAGCAGGAAGGGTCCCAGGGAGAGCAGGAAGGGTCCCAGGGAGAGCAGGAAGGGTCCCAGGGAGAGCAGGAAGGGTCCCAGGGAGAGCAGGAAGGGTCCCAGGGAGAGCAGGAAGGGTCCCAGGGAGAGCAGGAAGGGTCCCAGGGAGAGCAGGAAGGGTCCCAGGGAGAGCAGGGGGGTCCCAGGGAGAGCAGGGGGGTCCCAGGGAGAGCAGGAAGGGTCCCAGGGAGAGCAGGGGGGTCCCAGGGAGAGCAGGGGGGTCCCAGGGAGAGCAGGGGGGTCCCAGGGAGAGCAGGGGGGTCCCAGGGAGAGCAGGAAGGGTCCCAGGGAGAGCAGGAAGGGTCCCAGGGAGAGCAGGAAGGGTCCCAGGGAGAGCAGGAAGTGTCCCAGGGAGAGCAGGAAGTGTCCCAGGGAGAGCAGGAAGTGTCCCAGGGAGAGCAGGAAGTGTCCCAGGGAGAGCAGGGAGGGTCCCAGGGAGAGCAGGGGGGGGTCCCAGGGAGAGCAGGGGGGGGTCCCAGGGAGAGCAGGGGGGGGTCCCAGGGAGAGCAGGGGGGGGTCCCAGGGAGAGCAGGGGGGGGTCCCAGGGAGAGCAGGAAGGGTCCCAGGGAGAGCAGGAAGGGTCCCAGGGAGAGCAGGGGGGTCCCAGGGAGAGCAGGGGGGTCCCAGGGAGAGCAGGAAGGGTCCCAGGGAGAGCAGGGGGGGTCCCAGGGAGAGCAGGGGGGGTCCCAGGGAGTGCAGGGGGGGTCCCAGGGAGTGCAGGGGGGGTCCCAGGGAGTGCAGGGGGGGTCCCAGGGAGAGCAGGAAGGGTCCCAGGGAGAGCAGGAAGGGTCCCAGGGAGAGCAGGAAGGGTCCCAGGGAGAGCAGGAAGGGTCCCAGGGAGAGCAGGAAGGGTCCCAGGGAGAGCAGGAAGGGTCCCAGGGAGAGCAGGGGGGTCCCAGGGAGAGCAGGAAGGGTCCCAGGGAGAGCAGGAAGGGTCCCAGGGAGAGCAGGAAGGGTCCCAGGGAGAGCAGGAAGGGTCCCAGGGAGAGAGGGGGGTCCCAGGGAGAGCAGGAAGGGTCCCAGGGAGAGCAGGGGGGTCCCAGGGAGAGCAGGGGGGTCCCAGGGAGAGCAGGAAGGGTCCCAGGGAGAGCAGGAAGGGTCCCAGGGAGAGCAGGGGGGTCCCAGGGAGAGCAGGGGGGTCCCAGGGAGAAGAGGAAGGGTCCCAGGGAGAGCAGGAAGGGTCCCAGGGAGAGCAGGAAGGGTCCCAGGGAGAGCAGGAAGGGTCCCAGGGAGAGCAGGAAGGGTCCCAGGGAGAGCAGGAAGGGTCCCAGGGAGAGCAGGAAGGGTCCCAGGGAGAGCAGGGGGGTTCCAGGGAGAGCAGGGGGGTCCCAGGGAGAGCAGGAAGTGTCCCAGGGAGAGCAGGGGGGGTCCCAGGGAGAGCAGGAAGTGTCCCAGGGAGAGCAGGGGGGGTCCCAGGGAGAGCAGGGGGGTCCCAGGGAGAGCAGGGGGGTCCCAGGGAGAGCAGGAAGGGTCCCAGGGAGAGCAGGGGGGTCCCAGGGAGAAGAGGAAGGGTCCCAGGGAGAGCAGGAAGGGTCCCAGGGAGAGCAGGGGGGTCCCAGGGAGAGCAGGAAGGGTCCCAGGGAGAGCAGGGGGGTCCCAGGGAGAAGAGGAAGGGTCCCAGGGAGAGCAGGAAGGGTCCCAGGGAGAGCAGGAAGGGTCCCAGGGAGAGCAGGAAGGGTCCCAGGGAGAGCAGGAAGGGTCCCAG
Source organism: Spermophilus citellus (assembly GCF_964194105.1). Taxonomy (NCBI): domain Eukaryota; kingdom Metazoa; phylum Chordata; class Mammalia; order Rodentia; family Sciuridae; genus Spermophilus; species Spermophilus citellus. The sequence continues at coordinate 132,621,202 of NC_138197.1, read as the reverse complement.
GGAGAGCAGGGGGGTCCCACGGAGAGCAGGGGGGTCCCAGGGAGAGCAGGAAGTGTCCCACGGAGAGCAGGGGGGGTCCCAGGGAGAGCAGGAAGTGTCCCAGGGAGAGCAGGAAGTGTCCCAGGGAGAGCAGGAAGTGTCCCAGGGAGAGCAGGAAGGGTCCCAGGGAGAGCAGGAAGGGTCCCAGGGAGAGCAGGAAGGGTCCCAGGGAGAGCAGGAAGGGTCCCAGGGAGAGCAGGAAGGGTCCCAGGGAGAGCAGGAAGGGTCCCAGGGAGAGCAGGGAGGGTCCCAGGGAGAGCAGGGAGGGTCCCAGGGAGAGCAGGGGGGTCCCAGGGAGAGCAGGGGGGTCCCAGGGAGAGCAGGAAGGGTCCCAGGGAGAGCAGGAAGGGTCCCAGGGAGAGCAGGGGGGTCCCAGGGAGAGCAGGGGGGTCCCAGGGAGAGCAGGGGGGTCCCAGGGAGAGCAGGAAGTGTCCCAGGGAGAGCAGGAAGTGTCCCAGGGAGAGCAGGGGGGTCCCAGGGAGAGCAGGAAGTGTCCCAGGGAGAGCAGGAAGTGTCCCAGGGAGAGCAGGAAGTGTCCCAGGGAGAGCAGGAAGGGTCCCAGGGAGAGCAGGGGGGGTCCCAGGGAGAGCAGGAAGGGTCCCAGGGAGAGCAGGAAGGGTCCCAGGGAGAGCAGGGGGGTCCCAGGGAGAGCAGGGGGGTCCCAGGGAGAGCAGGGGGGTCCCAGGGAGAGCAGGGGGGTCCCAGGGAGAGCAGGGGGGTCCCAGGGAGAGCAGGAAGGGTCCCAGGGACAGCAGGAAGGGTCCCAGGGAGAGCAGGGGGGTCCCAGGGAGAGCAGGAAGGGTCCCAGGGAGAGCAGGAAGGGTCCCAGGGAGAGCAGGGGGGTCCCAGGGAGAGCAGGAAGGGTCCCAGGGAGAGAAGGAAGGGTCTCAGGGAGAGCAGGAAGGGTCCCAGGGAGAGCAGGAAGGGTCCCAGGGAGAGCAGGAAGGGTCCCAGGGAGAGCAGGGGGGTCCCAGGGAGAAGAGGAAGGGTCCCAGGGAGAGCAGGAAGGGTCCCAGGGAGAGCAGGGGGGTCCCAGGGAGAGCAGGAAGGGTCCCAGGGAGAGCAGGAAGTGTCCCAGGGAGAGCAGGAAGTGTCCCAGGGAGAGCAGGGAGGGTCCCAGGGAGAGCAGGGAGGGTCCCAGGGAGAGCAGGGAGGGTCCCAGGGAGAGCAGGGGGGTCCCAGGGAGAGCAGGGGGGTCCCAGGGAGAGCAGGAAGGGTCCCAGGGAGTGCAGGGGGGGTCCCAGGGAGAGCAGGAAGGGTCCCAGGGAGAGCAGGAAGGGTCCCAGGGAGAGCAGGAAGGGTCCCAGGGAGAGCAGGAAGGGTCCCAGGGAGAGCAGGGGGGTCCCAGGGAGAGCAGGGGGGTCCCAGGGAGAGCAGGAAGGGTCCCAGGGAGAGCAGGAAGGGTCCCAGGGAGAGCAGGAAGGGTCCCAGGGAGAGCAGGGAGGGTCCCAGGGAGAGCAGGAAGGGTCCCAGGGAGAGAGGGGGGTCCCAGGGAGAGCAGGAAGGGTCCCAGGGAGAGCAGGGGGGTCCCAGGGAGAGCAGGGGGGTCCCAGGGAGAGCAGGAAGGGTCCCAGGGAGAAGAGGAAGGGTCCCAGGGAGAGCAGGAAGGGTCCCAGGGAGAGCAGGGGGGGTCCCAGGGAGAGCAGGGGGGTCCCAGGGAGAGCAGGGGGGTCCCAGGGAGAGCAGGAAGGGTCCCAGGGAGAGCAGGAAGGGTCCCAGGGAGAGCAGGAAGGGTCCCAGGGAGAGCAGGAAGGGTCCCAGGGAGAGCAGGGAGGGTCCCAGGGAGAGCAGGGAGGGTCCCAGGGAGAGCAGGGAGGGTCCCAGGGAGAGCAGGAAGGGTCCCAGGGAGAGCAGGGGGGTCCCAGGGAGAGCAGGAAGGGTCCCAGGGAGAGCAGGGGGGTCCCAGGGAGAGCAGGGGGGTCCCAGGGAGAGCAGGAAGGGTCTCAGGGAGAAGAGGAAGGGTCCCAGGGAGAAGAGGAAGGGTCCCAGGGAGAGCAGGGGGGTCCCAGGGAGAAGAGGAAGGGTCCCAGGGAGAAGAGGAAGGGTCCCAGGGAGAGCAGGAAGGGTCCCAGGGAGAGCAGGAAGGGTCCCAGGGAGAGCAGGAAGGGTCCCAGGGAGAGCAGGAAGGGTCCCAGGGAGAGCAGGGGGGTCCCAGGGAGAGCAGGAAGTGTCCCACGGAGAGCAGGGGGGGTCCCAGGGAGAGCAGGAAGTGTCCCAGGGAGAGCTGGGGGGGTCCCAGGGAGAGCAGGAAGTGTCCCAGGGAGAGCAGGAAGGGTCCCAGGGAGAGCAGGAAGGGTCCCAGGGAGAGCAGGAAGGGTCCCAGGGAGAGCAGGAAGGGTCCCAGGGAGAAGAGGAAGGGTCCCAGGGAGAGCAGGAAGGGTCCCAGGGAGAGCAGGAAGGGTCCCAGGGAGAGCAGGAAGGGTCCCAGGGAGAGCAGGAAGTGTCCCAGGGAGAGCAGGGAGGGTCCCAGGGAGAGCAGGAAGGGTCCCAGGGAGAGCAGGAAGGGTCCCAGGGAGAGCAGGAAGGGTCCCAGGGAGAGCAGGGGGGTTTCAGGGAGAGCAGGGGGGTCCCAGGGAGAGCAGGAAGGGTCTCAGGGAGAGCAGGAAGGGTCCCAGGGAGAGCAGGGGGGTCCCAGGGAGAGCAGGGGGGTCCCAGGGAGAGCAGGGGGGTCCCAGGGAGAGCAGGGGGGTCCCAGGGAGAGCAGGAAGGGTCCCAGGGAGAAGAGGAAGGGTCCCAGGGAGAGTAGGAAGGGTCCCAGGGAGAGCAGGGGGGGTCCCAGGGAGAGCAGGGGGGGTCCCAGGGAGAGCAGGAAGGGTCCCAGGGAGAGCAGGAAGGGTCCCAGGGAGAGCAGGAAGGGTCCCAGGGAGAGCAGGAAGGGTCCCAGGGAGAGCAGGAAGGGTCCCAGGGAGAGCAGGAAGTGTCCCAGGGAGAGCAGGGAGGGTCCCAGGGAGAGCAGGGAGGGTCCCAGGGAGAGCAGGGAGGGTCCCAGGGAGAGCAGGGGGGTCCCAGGGAGAGCAGGGGGGTCCCAGGGAGAGCAGGAAGGGTCCCAGGGAGAGCAGGAAGGGTCCCAGGGAGAAGAGGAAGGGTCCCAGGGAGAGCAGGAAGGGTCCCAGGGAGAGCAGGGGGGGTCCCAGGGAGAGCAGGAAGGGTCCCAGGGAGAGCAGGAAGGGTCCCAGGGAGAGCAGGAAGGGTCCCAGGGAGAGCAGGAAGGGTCCCAGGGAGAGCAGGAAGGGTCCCAGGGAGAGCAGGAAGTGTCCCAGGGAGAGCAGGGAGGGTCCCAGGGAGAGCAGGGAGGGTCCCAGGGAGAGCAGGAAGGGTCCCAGGGAGAGCAGGAAGGGTCCCAGGGAGAGCAGGAAGGGTCCCAGGGAGAGCAGGGGGGTCCCAGGGAGAGCAGGAAGGGTCCCAGGGAGAGCAGGGGGGTCCCAGGGAGAGCAGGGGGGTCCCAGGGAGAGCAGGAAGGGTCCCAGGGAGAGCAGGGGGGTCTCAGGGAGAAGAGGAAGGGTCCCAGGGAGAGCAGGAAGGGTCCCAGGGAGAGCAGGAAGGGTCCCAGGGAGAGCAGGAAGGGTCCCAGGGAGAGCAGGGGGGTCCCAGGGAGAGCAGGGGGGTCCCAGGGAGAGCAGGAAGTGTCCCACGGAGAGCAGGGGGGGTCCCAGGGAGAGCAGGAAGTGTCCCAGGGAGAGCAGGGGGGGTCCCAGGGAGAGCAGGAAGGGTCCCAGGGAGAGCAGGAAGGGTCCCAGGGAGAGCAGGAAGGGTCCCAGGGAGAGCAGGAAGGGTCCCAGGGAGAGCAGGAAGGGTCCCAGGGAGAGCAGGAAGGGTCCCAGGGAGAGCAGGAAGGGTCCCAGGGAGAGCAGGGGGGTCCCAGGGAGAGCAGGAAGGGTCCCAGGGAGAGCAGGGGGGTCCCAGGGAGAGCAGGGGGGTCCCAGGGAGAGCAGGAAGGGTCCCAGGGAGAGCAGGGGGGGGTCCCAGGGAGAGCAGGAAGGGTCCCAGGGAGAGCAGGAAGGGTCCCAGGGAGAGCAGGAAGGGTCCCAGGGAGAGCAGGGGGGTCCCAGGGAGAGCAGGGGGGTCCCAGGGAGAGCAGGAAGTGTCCCAGGGAGAGCAGGGAGGGTCCCAGGGAGAGCAGGAAGGGTCCCAGGGAGAGCAGGGAGGGTCCCAGGGAGAGCAGGGGGGTCCCAGGGAGAGCAGGGGGGTCCCAGGGAGAGCAGGAAGGGTCCCAGGGACAGCAGGAAGGGTCCCAGGGAGAGCAGGAAGGGTCCCAGGGAGAGCAGGGGGGTCCCAGGGAGAGCAGGAAGTGTCCCAGGGAGAGCAGGAAGGGTCCCAGGGAGAGCAGGAAGGGTCCCAGGGAGAGCAGGAAGGGTCCCAGGGACAGCAGGAAGGGTCCAGGGAGAGCAGGAAGGGTCCCAGGGAGAGCAGGAAGGGTCCCAGGGAGAGCAGGGGGGTCCCAGGGAGAGCAGGAAGGGTCCCAGGGAGAGCAGGGGGGTCCCAGGGAGAGCAGGAAGGGTCCCAGGGAGAGCAGGGGGGTCCCAGGGAGAGCAGGGGGGTCCCAGGGAGAGCAGGAAGGGTCCCAGGGAGAGCAGGAAGGGTCCCAGGGAGAGCAGGAAGGGTCTCAGGGAGAGCAGGGGGGTCCCAGGGAGAGCAGGGGGGTCCCAGGGAGAGCAGGGGGGTCCCAGGGAGAGCAGGGGGGTCCCAGGGAGAGCAGGGGGGTCCCAGGGAGAGCAGGAAGGGTCCCAGGGAGAGCAGGAAGGGTCCCAGGGAGAGCAGGAAGGGTCTCAGGGAGAGCAGGGGGGTCCCAGGGAGAGCAGGAAGGGTCCCAGGGAGAGCAGGAAGGGTCCCAGGGAGAGCAGGAAGGGTCCCAGGGAGAGCAGGAAGGGTCCCAGGGAGAGCAGGAAGGGTCCCAGGGAGAGCAGGAAGGGTCCCAGGGAGAGCAGGAAGGTTCCCAGGGACAGCAGGAAGGGTCCCAGGGAGAGCGGGGTGGTCCCAGGGAGAGCAGGCGGGTCCCAGGGAGAGCAGGGGGGTCCCAGGGAGAGCAGGGGGGTCCCAGGGCAGCAGGAAGGGTCCCAGGGAGAGCGGGGTGGTCCCAGGGAGAGCAGGCGGGTCCCAGGGAGAGCAGGGGGTTCCCAGGGAGAGCAGGGGGGTCCCAGGGCAGCAGGAAGGGTCCCAGGGAGAGCGGGGTGGTCCCAGGGAGAGCAGGGGGGTCCCAGGGAGAGCAGGCAGGGGTCCCACATGTGACTGTGCCCATCTCTGAGAATCTTGTCGCCCACATGGTTCTAGCAAAGTCGCTTGTGTGTCCACCACCCACCCTTGTCTGCATGACCAGACTCAGAGACATATCTCTAAAGAGATTGTTCAGGAAGGAGAGAGGGAGCGAGCGAGAGAGAGAGAACCCAGCCAGGTCCTGGCAGGCACCTCTTCTGGAGCATCAGGGGCAGTCAGAGGGTGCAGCGGATCTGGGTCCTAAACCCCGAGGCTGCGCAGGTTCCCTAACGGGGTGCAGAGACTTCGCACCCAGACCGCGTGGAGCTCCTGCTGTGGGGAGAGCACCTGCACCATCTTGTCCCTAAATGTCAACACGCATGTCCTTAGAGAGGAAGGGGGGTTCGCCTCAAACAGGAGGCTGTGTGACAGTGGGGGCTGGAGGGACGCACCTGCAGGTCAGGGAAGGGGCTGCAAGCTGAGGAGCCCAGGGAGTCCCTGGCACCTGGAAGGGACCAGGACCTGGATTCCCACGGCCCTTCTGGCACTGGGTTCGGTCCAGTGTGGCCCTCTTTGGTCTCTGGCCTCCAGGCCGGGCTCTTGTGTGGGTCTCGAGTGTCCCCTAAAGGCCCATCTGTTAAGGCTCAGTCCCCAGCCCAGAGGGCTGTGGGGAGGTTGTGGAGCCTTTCAGAGGTGGAGGGGTCACAGGCCAGACCCTCAAAGGGGACTGTGGGACAGCAGCTCCCTCCTCTTCCTGTCCTCTCTGCTTCCCAGCCCTGAGCTAAGCTGTGCTCTGCCCCTTGCTCCTGCCATGTTGGGCAGCCTGGCCGCAGGCCTGAAGCCGTGGCCCATCAACTCCAGACGGAAACCTCTGAAACCACGGGCCAAAATAAGCCCTTCCTCTTTTTAAGCAGGTGACCACAGGTGTTTTGTTACAGTGATGGAAAAGGACTCACACGGACTATAGACAAATAAGTTTGTGTCGTTTTAAGACATCAAATTTATGATGAGTTGTGACATCAACGACAGGAAACTAGGTAGAGGCAACCATGGAAAACATTACTGCTCTCTACTATGAAATTTTATACGAAACAGGTGAGTTTCTAGAGAAACACAATGCTCAAGATTGAAACAAGAAGAAAGGGAAAATCTGAATAATCCTGTAGTCATTGAATCTGTAACTAAAATCTTCCCACAGGGAAAACTCCAGGTCCACATGTCTTCCCTGGAGATTCTGCCTTAGAGTTAAGGAAAAGTAATACTTTTTACCCCCGCTCTGCTAGAGAAAGGGAAATTCACACACCTCGTTCTGAGAGGAGGACAACATGAGAGCAAAGCAGCAGGCAAAGATCTAAACAAGATACTAACAAGCAACCCAGCTGCAAGGCAGACTCAGCATTCTCAAGGCCATCACATCAGCAATTGAATGAGAAGCCAGGCATAGTGGTGCTCGCCTTTAATCCCAGAGGCTCAGGAGGCTGAGGCAGGAGGTTCACAAGTTCAAAGCCAGCCTCAGCAAAAACGAGGTGCTAAGCAACTCAGTGAGACCCTGTCTCTAAATAAAATACAAAACAGGGCTGGGATGTGGCTCAGTGGATGAGTGGCCCTGGGCTCAATCCCTGGTGCCTAAATAAATAAATAAATAAGGAAAACCATGTTACAGATTCTGAAAAAAACATTGGATAAAGTTCAAAATCCATTCATGGGAAAGGGAACCCTAAGAACACTAGAAATATAAAGAAAGTCCCTTCATCCAACGAAGGGCACCAAGAAAACAACCCACGGAAGACGGGGATGTATGGTCAGATGTGGGAAACTGATCCTTTTTAAAGATGGGCAGCCAGACAGAGATGCCTGCTGTCCACGCCCCTGTTCTGCTGTGGCCTGGGAGCCAGGGCACTCAGAAAGGCAATAGAAAGAGATGAAGTTGTGTCATTATCACAGAGTATGATCATGCACAGAGTGAATCTAGAGCTTCTGTGGTTATGAGAATTAACGAGAGCTTGGCAGTTGCATTTCTATATATCAGAAACAAAAAATGAAAATTAAAAGTACGCTATTTAAAAACTGAACAACTTTATGCTAGCAAACTAGATAACTTAGATATAATTGGCACATTCGTAGAAAGACACAAACTTCCCAAACTGACTGAAGGAAAAATAGAAATCTAAGTGGATAAATCAAGGATGGAGTTACTAGTATGCACACAGACAAAAACAAAAACCCCACAACTTCCCACAAAGAAAACCTTGGTCCAGATGGCTTTACTAGTGAACTCTGTCCCATATTTAAAGAATTAATACCAATTCTTTAAATTCTTTCAAAGAATCAAAGGAGAGAAAAATTTTTCACACCTCATTCTGTGAGGCCAGTGTCCCTCTGACACCAAAACCAGACAGGGACTTCACAGGAAAACTACAGACCAACATCGCTTATGAATACAGATGCAGAAATCCTCATTAAAATACCAGCAAACTGACCCCAGCAACATGCAAAAAGGGGTCTTTACCATGAACAACTGGGGCTTATCCCTGGAATGCAAGGTTGGTTCAACATCCAGAAACAATACAATAGAAGCTAATCAATAAAATAATAAACAGAATCCTCATGATCATCTCAATAGGTGTAGAAAAGTCATTTAGCAAAATTCAACACCTTTCATGATTCAAAAATAAAAACAAAACAAACATCAACAAACAAGGAATAGAAGGGGATTTCCTCGACCCAGTGACGGGCACCTGTGAAGAATGCATGGCCGTCTTCCTACACAGTGGTGAGAACTGTCCCCTCCCTCCTGAGAGCAGGAGTGGGACAAGGATCCATCCAACCCCTTCTATTCAACATGGTCCTTGAGGTTCCAGCCAGGGTGGTTAGGCCAGAAAAGGGGCATTTGGGCTGGAAAGTAAGAAGTCAAACTATCTCTGTTTGCAGATGACATAGTGTCATATGTAGAAAACCCCAAGCAATTCACTAAAAATGTATGAGAAATAATAGATGAATTAGCAATCTGTTGGGATACAAGGTTGACATACAAAATCTATTACATTTCTATATATTAACAAGGAGCAATACAAAAATAAAGTTCAGAAAGCAACTGATTTTAAATTGCATAAAATAAAATATTTATGGATACACTTAACAAGAGAAGTTCAAAAACTTACACCTTGAAAACTACAAAACATTGTTGGAAGACACTGAAGAAGAGCCACATCCTGTGCTCATGGAGCAGAATGATTCCTGTTGTTAAGAAGGCAACTCTCCAAAATCTGGTCTCTGGATTCAGTGCAGTCCCTCTTAAGACCCAGGCTGGCTTCCTTGAACATATTGACAGCCTACCCTAAAATTCATCTGGGCACCCAGGGGAGCCAAAATATTCAAAAACCTCCTGGAAATGCAGAGAGAATTCGAGGCTTCACATTTCCTGGTCTCAAAACTCACGACAAGGCCACTGTAGCCCAGATGGTGCACAGGTGTAGACAGACAGGATCGCGCAGTAGGAGTGAGGGACCAGAGAGTGATCTTCAAGATTACAGTCCCTCCCTCCCTCCCTTCCTTTCTTTTTCCTTCCTTGCTTCCTGTTTTTAGTACCAGGGATTGAACTCAGGGGCACTAGACACTGAGCCACATCCCAGCCCTAGATCATATTTTATTTAGAGACAGGGTCTCACTGAGATGCTTAGCACCTTGCTTTTGCTGAGGCTGGCTTTGAACTCACGATCCTCCTGCCTCAGCCTCCTAGCTGCTGGGATTACAGGTGTGCACCCGAGTGACTGGCTCATTGGTTTAATGATCACAAGGGCCCCCTGCACTGTGGCAGGTGTCAGTACTTCAACCCTTTTTATTGCCAACTGAGCTCCTTTGGGGAGACACCACGTTCTGCTTTCCTACCTATCCGTGGACGGCCACTTGGCGGCCATGAGTGACGCTGCTGTGAGCACTCTGTGCAGGCTCTGCGTGGACAGACTCTGTCCTTCCTCTGGCCCACACCCGGGAGTGGAGCTGCCGGGTAGACTCCAGCTGGGCCTGTCCAGAAACCTCCAAATCATGTCCCCCCACCGTGGCTGCCTGGTGACATCCCACAGGGAACACCCTGCCTCTTGTTCTCCGTCTTTGGTCAGAGCGATCCCACAGCCAGGAGCTTTGACTGGCACTGGGTGGTGGCGGGTGATGTGGGCGTCTTTTCATGTGCTTGTGGCTGTTGTGAACCGTCTTTGGAGAAGCCTCTGTTGGTGTTGAGTCCGTCTTTTTGTTGTGGGTAGGACTTGTTATGTCATCTAGACATGATTCTCTTATCAGATATGTGATTTGAAGACTTCTCCCTGTTGGGAAGTTATCGTTTACTTGCTTAGTTGTGTTCTTTGAAATAAAATGTTCCTGATCTTGATTAAGTCTGTTTATTTATCTTCTCTTGGTTGCTTTGCTGGGAAACCAGGGGCCAATCCAGGGCCACAGAGATCCACCCTGGGTTTCCCCTAAGAGTTCTGTGGCCTTAGCTCTTATGCTCAGGTCTTTGATCCATTTCAGGTTAACTTCTGCATATGGTGTGAGGTAGGGTCCAACTCAGCACGTCCAGTTGTCCCAGAACCGTGTACTGAAATGTCACTCTGTCCCCGCGGCGTTGCCTGGGTACCCTTGGAGAATGACAGAAATGGTCCTGAGCACCCGCTGTGGCTTTGTCCCGGGTTCCAGGATCGTGGCCCCACACAACACAAAGTCTCTGGTCTGGGAGAGCTTATGTGTGGGGGATGAGGAGCGGTGGGGACGCAGGCTGGACAATAACAGACACGGGTCCCCTGTCAGGTGGGGTGAGGACCATGAAGAAAAACCCTGAGCACAAGGCGCAGGGGGCAGGGAGTGAGGGCAGGCGGTGTGTGAAGGGGCCCAGCCTTCAGCACAGAGCTCAAGGGGAGCGGCCTGAGGAGTAGAGGGGGAGTGCCCACGCGGAGGATCAGCCCCAGGAAGCCCACATCAGGACTCGGTGCATCTGAGGACACGGGGAGGGGCCGTGTGAGAGGGTCTCGCAGAATAGAGGTTGGGGACCAGAGAGCTAGTGGGGGCCGGCCACAGGGAGCCCCCAGAAGGGCTGGGGTAAGTGCTATCAACGCCCTGGAGCTCTCTTGCCAGAATCTTCCATTGCAACTGTATGTGTGTGTGTGAGTATGCGTGTGTGAGTGAGTGTGTGTGGGTGTGCCTGTGTGTGGGTGTGTGTGAGTATGTGTGTGTGAGTGAGTGTGTGTGGGTGTGCCTGTGTGTGGGTGTGTGTGAGTATGCGTGTGTGAGTGAGTGTGTGTGAGAGTGTGTGTGGGTGTGCCTGTGTGTGGGTGTGCGTGTGTGAGTGAGTGTATGTGAGAGTGTGTGTGGGTGTGAGTGAGTGTGCCTGTGTGTGAGTGTGCCTGTGTGTGGGTGTGCCTGTGTGTGGGTGTGTGTGAGTATGCGTGTGTGAGAGTGTGTGTGGGTGTGCCTGTGTGTGGGTGTGTGTGAGTATGCGTGTGTGAGTGTGTGTGTGAGTGTGTGTGGGTGTGCCTGTGTGTGGGTGTGCATGTGTGTGTGCGTGTGAGTGAGTGTGCCTGTGTGTGTGAGTGTGTGAGTGAGTGTGTGTGAGAGTGTGTGTGGGTGTGTGTGAGTATGCGTGTGAGAGTGTGTGTGGGTGTGCGTGTGTGTGCGTGTGAGTGAGTGTGCGTGTGAGTGTACAGGTGCTCCTCGTTCTCCGTGACCCCATCCTACATTGACAAAGCCACGGGTTGAAAACACCTTCAGGGTTGGGATGCAGCTCAGGGTCCAGCACCTGCCTCGTACTCACGAGGCCCTGGGTTTGACCCCCAGTACTGGGGGGAGCATTTAGTACCTTTGCCCTCCCAAGCACCAGCATCCTGGCTGGGCAGGGCCGAGCACTGAGGAGTACCCTGATGTCCCCATGGGGCTGGACCTGGGAGCTGTGCTTACTGCTGCCACCCAGTGTGGCCAAAGAGGGTCAGACCGCGCGTCATGAGCCCAGGAGAAGATCCAGACTCAGAATTGGAAGCAGCTCGCTACTGAGCACACCTCAAAAATCCTCAGTCAGACGGACCACGCATGCCTGGGCCGTGTGCACCCTGCTCCCACCCCGCGTCAGGCAGAGGCAGAAGACCGCGGGGTGATTGGTCCTGGGCACCTTGGCAGGATGCCGGGGGCCGTGTGGGAGCAGTGCCCAGCTCTGTCGCCTGTGCTGTGTTCTCAGGGCCATGGATGGCTTTTGGAGGGGGAGCAGGCCGGCTCTGCCATGCACGACCAGTGGGCAACAGCCCTGCACAGGCCTGGATCCAGCCGGCCTCTTCCCCATGAAGAGTCCCCGGGAAGTACCCCAAGTCCAAGGGCACGGAGCTGGAGGGAGCTTCAGGCTGGGATTCGCCACCTGGTGGCTTTACAAATAGACCAGCCTTTGTGCAGGTGATATGCTCATGCTGAGGCCAAGGTTAGTGGGATGCCTAACTGGCTCAGCGGCCAGGGGAGCGCTGTGCCTTTGGGCTCCAGGCCCCAGGTTGGAAGCTGGCGAGAGGCCACCCACAGGTACTGGCAGGGTCTGCACCTGGCGGGGCTGTCCTTGAACGGAGCCTGCTGGGACAGATGAGAGCACAGTCCAGGGCTGCAGAGGCAGCAGCTCACACGGGAAGCCGGGGCTGACATTGCAGGCCGCTGGCCCAGGACCTGTGGGCACATATGCACATGCAGAGCCGCCTGGACCGGAAACTGGCAGCTCAGAGATAAATGGAAAAATCTGGAGCATAATTAACGTAATGGCAGTCTTCCGGCCCACAGACTTCAATTTGCTGAAGCCACGTTTCACTCCAGGGCTGTCCGTCACCCCCGGAGGCCGGTTTCACAGAGATAAGGGGAAGCTGCTGAAGGGTGATCACTCTTGGAGACGGTCCCTGGCTGTGGGTTAGGGGGCGTCATTACTCAGACGGGGGACAATGACCGCGATGTTGCTGACGGGCTGGGTGTTCTGGATGTGGCTGGCCGCCCTGCTGCGCTGTGGAAGGGCCAGACCTGAATCCTCCCAGAGTAGGGGTCCCCTGCCTTCCCCACGAGGCCCAGCTGCTGCCTGCCCGTGGTGGGTGGGGACTGAGCTGTGTCTTGACAGAACAAACTCAGAGGGGGCCACGGTGCTGTCAGCGCTGAGCGCGGCTGTCCCTGGTGTGGGTCACAGTGGTAATCTGCCCACTGAGAACATCTGCTTTCCCAGCATCCCTTGCAGTTAGGGGTGGCCTAGTGGCACTTTCTCATCAAAAGCATGTGAGTGAGAGCCACCGGGGGTGGCTTCTGGGAAAGTTTTTAAGAGAACCAGAGGCAGCTTCCATTTTCCTTTTAGTTGACCTTTGTGTCCTTCTTCCTGCCCGGAATGCAGAAGTCGTGCCTGGATCTCAGCAGCCATTTCATATCCACTGGGATGAACGTCGCAGGCTGAGGGGACAGGAGCCTGACCATGACTGATGGTTGAACCTGACCCGCTGAACCCGACTCTGGACTTGCCTAGGTGACAAAACAAGCCCTTTACTGGCTGAGGCCCTAGGCTCAGGGCTCTGTGATACTGATGGGGACAGCAGGTGGCCCATCTCTTGGGGGCTCAGGCCAGATGTCCAGCTGGAGCAGGCCAGCCTGAGGGGCAGAGGACGTCTCCAGAGGCCTGGGCAGGTAGCTGGCCAGGACTCTTGGGGGCCGTGGAGGGGTCCCGCTGCTGCTGGCTGAGGGCTTGTGCTCCAGACGGCCCAGGGTTGGCTCAGGACTGTGCGCGTGACCCAGAGGGGCCCGTCAGGTCTTCCCCAACACCTTCTGTCACACAGAGGAGCCCCCCTCCCCAGACTCGGGGGCGAGGCCCCGCTGAGCTGAACTCCCAGCTGCGGAAGGGAGCAGAGGCAGGCTCAGCACCGAGAGGGTACCCACGAGGGCCACCGTGTGGAGAAAGCTGTGGACCCCGAGGCTGGGAGTGCAGACCGCCGTGCAGCCCAGGCTCGCCTGCGGTGGTGGGACCCTGGGAGCCGCGGGGAGCAGGCAGGCAGGCGCGGGCGCGGCTCTCAGGGGTTCTGGGCCACCCTGGCTGGGCCGGGAGAAGGTGTGGGGCTCGGGCCACGTGCTGCTCCTGACGGGTCAGCAAGCTCCTGCGGAGCCGCAGCTCTGTCCTGGGCCTGGGCAGCACCCACAGCATGTGCCTGGCAGGGCCAAGAGGCCAGCTGTGCCCCGCCTGGTCCGGGCAGCAGAGGGAGCCTCTGAAGGACCAGAGGGAGCTGGGCAGCTGCAGGGTCCTGGTGCCCCTCCCCCCCACCGTGCGCCCTGGCTGAGCACAGAGGTGACCCTGAAACCCATCACAAGGCCCCAGGTGCAGTCTGCTGGAGGGAAGATGGGGGGCCCCGGCCTCACACCCTCCTGGGTACAGGCCCCCAGCTCAGGAGCCCGTTGCTAAGAGACAGAAGGAAGCCTCCAGCTGACACTGGACACCAGAGCAAAGGCCACCGCTGAGTAAGAACCAGGCTTTGTCCCTGGACACAGGGGTCTTTAGAGACCAAATCCCCCGGAGCTGCCGAGAATTAAAAGGACAGGAGTCCAGAGAAATCCCAGGCTGGGGACAGCAAGCGCTCAGCCAGCGCCTAGCCCTGCCTCTGCCCCCTCCAGGCTCTGACAGAGTGGGAGGAGGGGCACGAGGGAGCCCATCCCTCTCAGTCGGCCCCGGGGCGCTCACCACAGGGAAGGTGCAGGTGTCACCTGGACACCGCAGACCCGGCCACCAGGTGCCTACTCCTATGTGCCAACACACACACGCTCACACCTCCTGGGTACTGCGCCACACCAAGCCACACGCCATGCACCGTGACAACTGGGCCAGATACAGTGTCCCCAGAGGCCATGCCCTCTCCTCCAGGCCGCCCCCTGCCTTTGCCTAGAAATCCTTAAGGTCCAGCGTTACATGTCAGCTGATGGGAAAGGCAGTCTCTGGAGTCCTTGTAGCCAAGAAGCCAGATGTCCCCTTCAGAGCCCGGCCTGGCCTGGCCTGGCCGTGGCTCCTGGCCCCTCACAAAACCCACTGAGGCCAGCTCCTCACCCCGGGCAGCTCTCCCTGCGGTCATTCAGTCAGGCGAAGGGCTGAGTGTGGGGGGACCGCAGGCGCAGAGCCACGCTGCCCCTGCGGCCCCCCTCGCTCCCTCCCCACAGAAGGAGTCTCCTGCGCTCTGCTCATTTCTCTGCATTTTGTCGTTCTAGTTGAAATAGCCTCTTCAGTAATTTTCTTCAAAATGACCGTTGAAGATCATTCACGGTATTTCTACATGACTGCCAATCAAAGTTAAGAATTTAGTGCTCGGGAAGGAAGCTGTCGATAAAATCAAGTGAGCCAAAGACGCTTCCTTCATGGTGACCGCATCAGCCAGTTTTCTGCTACTGTCACAAACAACCGAGAAAATCAGCTTGATAAGAGGGAAGGTTGACTTTGGTTCAGGCTTCAGCGGCTTCAGTCTGTGGTTGCTGTTCTTTGTGGGCATGTGATGAGGCAGGGGGTCATGACAGGGGCACGCGATGGAGCTGGCTGTCACCTCACGTCACCAAGCAAAGAGGGAGGAAGGGGAGGGGCTGGAGCCCCAACATCCCCTCAAGGGCACACCCCGTGACCTGACCTCTTCCCACTAGGCCTGTTCTTCCAGTGGTGCCAGAGGCTGGGACCAAGCCTTCGATGCAGGCTCCTTGGGGACATCAGAGGTCCAAACTCTAGCAATGATGTTTTGTCCGTGTGTTCTAGGGAGTGACCTGGACTGGTTGGGGACAGGTCCCCAGCGCCTCCTGGGGTCTCTTTCCCAGGCCTGGGGTCACCACTCCTTCTCTTCCCTGCGTGTGTCCACCCACATGAACAGCTGGAGTCCTGACCACCTTTTGTGCCTTTCCTATTATGCTTGACCCCTGGCCCTCTGGACAGGAACGCCCCCCCCCCGCCCCGTCCCCAGCTCATCTCCCAGGAATAAGCAATCCAGATGCCCCCGTGGTGCCTCTGAACCCAAACCAGGAGGGTAATGTCCTCAACTAGTGACTGGTACCCCAGCTCCTTGCAGGCCCACCCTCTGGGCACAGACCTGGGCACCTCAGCCCATCTTTCCCTTCACTCTAGGTCAGCCTGTGGCTTCGGTTCCCTGCCTCCCTCCCATCCTGAGCCTGTGCCATAGGCGTCTTGGGGCTAAAGGTCCACAGTCAAGAGAACACGCTGGGAACACTGGACAAGCGTCTTGACTTCTAACTTTGCCACCCCCTGTAACTCAAGCATCTCATCTGAGCCTCAGTTTGCTCACCCTGTAAATGGGAAAAATCCTGTGACCCTGCTTACAGAGGGCAGGCCAGGAAAATAGATTGCAGTTGGTAGAGGATTTTGTGGCCGCGGAAACCACAAAACCTAAAAAAAAGCACCCAGGTGTCCAAATGTGCACGTGTGGTAAGTCCTGTGTCCCTGGCCCCCGAGAGCGCGGAGCACGGGACCTGGGATGCGCTCCCAAAGGGGAAGAAACTAGCAGGGGGCACCAGCAGCTCAGGGTTCAGGCGACCACTGTACTTGCTGGTTCGGAGCTGCCACCTCCATGTCCCAGCTCTGTGGCCCTGAGCACACCATGTGACATCCTGAACCCCAACTTCTTATCTTCGGAAAGTGGGTCGGGACCGCATCCTCCATATCAGCTGTCTGTTTTCGGTCCAAAGCGCAGGAAACGATCCCAACACACCCCAGCAAAGGACTTTAAACAAAGCACATTCCCCGCTCAAACGTGGGCTCTCTTCCTGGATCTCTTCCGAGACCCCGATCGCCTAGAGCTGCTCCCAGGGCTGCCTGGTCCCCCGGCAAGTCCCTCCGGAGAGTTCCTTTGCCCAACTCTCCTGGTGTCACTCTGATTGGACCAACCTCAGCCACACCCCCAAGTCAGAACCAATCACTGGGTGGCATGTTCTGATTGGTTAAGCTCAGGTCACATGCTCCGGCCCTTTGCCAGTAGAGTCCGATTCTTTGGCTTTCCAGGGGAGCGGGAAAGGGGTTGACAGCCAGGAGGCCACAGTTTTCCACTGCTGTCCACCCATTGGCTACTGAAGTTCACACAGCCCCTTCCTCCTCCCAAGAACGTCCAGACGCCCATGCCGCAAACTTGCTGTGTCCCCAAAGGGCGTCGACCCAGATCCACCAGGGCACTGCTGGGTCCCAGGGTCAGGATCACCGGCTGCTGAGTCCTTCCCTCAGGCCTGGGTGGAATGTCTCGGGTTTAAGGAGGCAGAATAAAAGGGTTTGGCTCACCATCAGCCACGGCCAGTGAGGAAGCTCCAGTGCGGTCTTAATGTCCTGGGAACCTGATCCCTCTGTGGTGCTCTGTCCTCTCCGAATGTGGGCTTTTTCCTCCCCGGGTTCTCTTCATGGGTGTTAGGATAACTGCCACAGCTCCGAGTTCCCTGGCCCGTGTCCATGTTCAATGGCAGAAATGATGCGATCAACAAGGAGTTCTGAATGCGCCAGAACACCCCAGGCTGCAAGCAGAGACCGCCTCAAATCGTGTGAGGAAGAAGGGGATCCAGTAGTGTCCTGTGGACCAGGTGACCCACAGGAAGGGTGACAGACCTCAAGCCCGTTTCAGCTGGGTCCCAAGGGGCAGCCTCGTTGCTGTCAGGTGACAGCACCCTCTGTCTGCTCCTGCCCTACTTTGGTGGGTGCTGAGCTGGGGCTGCTCAGCAAGATGTCCACACGTGACAGCTCCAGTCCTGGAAGCCAGGGGACTCCGTGGGGTGGCACATCCTGTGTTGTGGGGCAGTAGCCCAGAGACCCAGGAAGGGGGTACCCCGCCCCCGCCACGGACCAGCAGGGGGGCTTTCCCAGCCCATGGCCTGCAGGGGCCTGACCCCCACGCTGCCTCTGAGCCAATTAGAGGTGGCGCCAGGGCAGGGTGGGGAGCTGATGGACGGCAGGAAACAAACCCAGAGTGCGGCCCTCACACAGATGTCATCCGCGGAGCCCTGCCACGCCCCCACAGGCCAGCTGGCTACAGGACGCACAGCAGGAGGGTGCCATGGCCCAGGTACAGCTGCCGGCTCACCCAGCAGGATGTCCCTGCAGAGCGATCCCTGTTGAAATGTCTTGGAGCCCAACACCCCAGGAGTCTCTGAAGACAGGTGTGTGGACAGCCAGGGATGGGAAAGGAGGTGAGATCTGGGAGGCCCTACTGCGTGCCAGACTGCCACCTCAAGCACCATCTCCTGACCACACTGCAGCCCTGTGTGTTGGGAAAAGGAGATGGACTTGGGGATCTCTAAACAGCCCCTCCCCCAAGATGGCCTCAGGGTACAGAGCTGGGCTGGGACGGCAGGTGCTTAATAAATAACCCATGGCTAATTGAAGCTGTTCTGTAACCTACACTTCACCTGGAAAATAGGCTCACACCAGTCAGGTTAATCTCAAAGGTGCTGCAGTAACAAACAGCTCCAAAGTCACAATGGCTTAACTCCAAGGTGAGCCCTTGCTCATGCAGTCCGCTAACGCGCAGGTGGTCCCCAGGGCCATGGGTTCATAGCTCAGCATCCTGATTGGCGGGGGCACCAACGTCCTGGAGCTGCCCATGAGGTCAGCTTGGCCATGCGGTCGAGGGAGAGAGCAGAGGCTGCCTCCTGAATGCCTCTGCTCACCTTTCCTGGTCACAGCAAGTCACCTGGGCCCACCTCACTTCAAAGGTGTGGAAGGAAGAGAGAGGTCCTGGAACTTGCTCACCTTTTCTGCCCCTGAGGCAGCTGGTGGGTGGTCCAGCAATGGTGAGCACCTTGTGTGGCTGTGGGTTTGGTCTCTGTTGTGCTGTGGCCTGGGTGGCTGGGTCATCAGGCAGAGCCCCCAGGACTGCACCCTCGTGGCCCTTGGGAAGGGGGAGCAGAACACACAGCCTTGCCTGCCCCGGTCTCTGGCCACAAGATGCCCCCACCTACAGGTGAGCCTGGAGTCTCCATCACTGAGAGCCCAAGGAGCCTCCTTTCTCTCCCCGTTGTCCACCTGTGCTGTGGGTTATTGGCCAAAGAGGGACAGCCACAGCCCCTGCCCCCACGGCGTCTGCTGCTCTGAGCAGACTTCCAAGGCTCACTCGTGAGCAGGGCCACGCAGGGCACAGCCGTCACATGGCCCCAGACTGTCTGGGTCCCTGCTTGTCCCAGAGGGTGGACAGGCAGCATGCTCAGGGTGGACACTGCCACAGCCACTCAGGAACTTCTCCGGCTGAACCATCTGGGATGGACTGTCTGGCTGACCGGGGGCACAGGCACAGTGTGGGGCAGGGAGCGGAGGCCTTGTCCACCCCCTCTCTCGCTCCCTCACTGGGCAGATGGAGGCCAACATCCTCCCACAGAAAAGGGAAGAAAACCCGGAGAGGAGGAGCTGGCCCAGCGTCACTCGGCCAGCAGAGGGCAGACCCAGGTGGTCACCTGCCTGCCCACCCGTCTGTCGGTCCTGAGGGCTCCCTCTGCCCCTTGCCTGGTTCCTGCTCAGAAGGCTGGAGGAAGAGCCTCCCGTCCGCGTCCCCAGCCTTTCCCGCTGTCCCTTAGCCACAGCCAGGGAACCGTGACTCTCCAGCTTAGAGCAACAGCACTCACAGTGCCACCGTTTCTGGGGTCAGGGGTCTGGGCGCTCACTGGGGTCTCTCAGGTCTCAGGCTGCAGTAAAGATGGGGGGGATGGGGTCACCTTGAGGCTGCAGTGGAGGAGGCTCCATCCCAGCTCACTCGTGGGATGGACCTTGCTGGCTCAGGTCCTTGCTGGCTATTGGCAGGGGACACCACTCCTTCACCCACAGGTGTCCCTGGGGCAGCTCCCAACAGGGAAGCCAGCTTCCTTCAGGTGAGCTGTGGAGTGGGAAGCCGGGCAAAAGTCCATCTCCGAGGTGCTGCTACGATCAAGTCACCAGGGCCAGCCAGGTCAACGGGAGGGGTACACTCGGGCCCGAGCCCCTGGAGGTGAGGTCAAGTTCACACCCTGCGTCCTCACACGGGGCTTGGAACAAGCCAGTTGGAGGTGCTGCCTGCTCGGCTTTGGCCAAGTGCCAGAGCCACAGGAGAAAGGTGAGGGGCGGGCAGAGCCAGGCTGCACCCAGTGATCCCTCCTAAGGGACTTCAAGGGGCACAGAGGACCCCAGTCTGCCTGGGCCACGGGCAGCGAGCTGAGCACGTAGGCAGGGTGTCCGGGACCTCATCTCCATGGGAGCAGCCTGGCCCAAGTGCCCAGCCCCTGTGAGAGCTCGGACTGGGGCTCTCTTGAACTCGCCCCCAGGGCTCCATGTTCCCTCCAATTGGGTGACGGGCTTGGTGGCGATGCTCGTGAACGGAATTCTGAGATGTGCCCCGGGATTGGAGTCACGTGGCGTCTCAGAGCTCCCAGACGTGGAGTGACCGCGATCTGGGGCAGCGCTCCGTCATCCCTGCAGCTCGGGCAAGGTCAGGCAGAGGCCATCTCCTCTGTGAGCCCGCGTCGGTGACTCACTGTCGTCCGTCCCAGCCCCGTCCGAGTGGGTGGTGTGGTTTCAGGACTGAGGCAGGAAGGATGGACAGGACAGCGTCTGACACATCTGAGGCTGCCCAGACTGGCCGTGGGACGTCACCCACTCATCCACCTGCTGGTGGCCTGTCTGTCCCCTGGTCCTGTCTGGTGCGCTGCTGGTTGGGCTGTTGTGCAAGTGCCAGGTGATGTTCTTCCCAGACTCCTTCCCGGGTGGCACGGCGTAGAGGCTGCCACCAGCCAGGTGTCCTGAGGAGCCTCCTGCTGTCTGTCCCCATCTCCGGAGGCTGGCGTGCTGTGCTGACATGCCCAGCCAGGCCAGGGTCACGGTGGGCACCTCCTGAGTCCTGGCTCTTTCCTGATCCTTTCACCTGTCCACCTCCCTGGCCAGTGCCTCTGGTGACGCAGGTGGCCTGTCCGAGCATGACACAGACCCGGTGTGCCCAGCATCACCCAGCCTTGCTTGTGTCCCTGTTTGGGGATGTGGAGTCCTCCCTCCTCCACGAGAGCCACACGGTGCTGGTGCTGAGCCTCCCGGGCCTGAGACACAGCTCAGTGTTTGTGCCTCTCCCTGGGGTGGCACCTGGGGCCCCCTGAGAGACAGCTGACCCTGCGGAGCTCTCCAAAAGCCTGGGTCGTTGTGACAACATCAATGCTTCTCCAAGCCAGGGGACAAAGGGACATTTCCTGATGCCTTCTCCGTCCTGGCTCCCTGCCAGGCCCTGGGCTCGGAGATGGGGGTCCGCTGGCCCTGGTGTGAGAGGAAGAGCCCACGGTGCCCTGGGGCTCCATGGGGAGCCTCCAGCAGGGGCTGTGGGGACTGAGAGGGGGCCTGGCAGACTCAGGTGTGACCTGTCTTCCTCTGGAAACCCTGCAGTGTGGTGACTTTAACTCCATTTTATAGAAAAGAATCTAAAGTCCTGAGAACAAAGCAGTTTCCAAAATAAACCAGGTACAGATCCCAGACCGAGGACCGAGTGTGCCTTTTATTCTCACATTCGGGGGTCTGCAAGTCACTGTGACTCTACCTCAGGCTGCCATGCTGGGGACAGAGTGGGGCCTGTTCCTGGGGGTCCCCAGAGCACAAACCACAGGAACCTCCTGAGGCCTGGGGTCATGTGAGGGGCCTTAACCTGGTTCCAGGGCCAAAGCCGTGACCGAGCAGTGCGGATGACCCTGAGTAGCCTGGATGGGGTGGAGACAAGCCCCTCACCCAGGCCAGGGGAACGGGCACTTGAACTGGCCTGTCTTGGAGGCCCTCCTCTGAGGTCATGCAAGGCCATGGCCGGGGGTCTGTCCGTGACAGCTCTCCTCCCCATGTCTCTTAGAGGTATCATGGCCCTGCTCAGGCGGGGCCCCCCTCAGGTGCCCAGAGGGTGATGTCTGAAGTGGCCGGAGCTGGCCTCGCATGCCTGATTCTGACTCAGGTCTGAGGAGTCCCCGGCCCAGGGCTGTCCCGCTCCCCCACATGGGGGCTCCCGGCCTCTCTGAGCCTCAGCCTGCCCTCTGTAGAGTGGAGGCAGCGGCTGCTTAGGTTACTCCTCTGTGGTGAGGAAGAAACCCGGGGCCACGGCCACCACCCTGCAGGGAGGGCCTAGCAGCTCCCTGGCGGGGCCCAGCCTGCACCTGCACACAGAGCCGCCTGAGCCGTAAGATGGCACCAGGTCTGGGTTCCCAACAGCCTGCGGGAGGTGTTCCTTCCTGCCTTATGCAAATGAGCAGATTTTGGCTCAGAGCGTTTGAGTCATTCGCCAAGTTTACCTTCTCAGAGGGGGCAGGACTGGCCGCCTGGGACACAGTGCTGGGGAGGTGAGGACAGGGTGGGCACATGTGATCAGGGGAAGGGGCCGCGGGCTCCCCTGGCTCAGGGAGGCCAGCTCTGTCTGCAGCCCCAGACAACCACGTGGTTTGGATGCCTTCCACGTTCCCGGGACGCAGGAGCCAGACGCCTGGGGACCAGATGCAGGCCCAGGCTCCCCGGGGGATGTGATGGCAGAGCCACCTGCAGTTACTTCATTCATCCACTCATCCATTCACCAGCTCGTCCACCCATCCCGCCCTGTGCCCTGCCCAGAGCTGAGGGCAGGAGAGACATCAGAGGCCCTGCGCCCAGGCAGCTCCAAGGACCCTAGTGCCAAGGAGGCCTTGGGCACAGAGCCCCACCAGGAGTCCCCGAGCTCAGCTCACCCTCCCACCAGCGTGGGGAGCGAGCCACCATGCCAGCCAGGCCCCTGGGACCAGGCCACTCCGCTGTGAAGACAGAGCTTCTCTTTCTTTTTTTTAGTTTAGTTGCATTTCCTTCTTTCGCTATGACAAACACTACGTCAAGAAACACCTGGCAGCGGCCTCCTGGGATACTCGGAGAAGGCCTGGGTATGCTCATCTTCACATTTACTGACTAATGACAAATGGCTTTCTAAAGTAATTGCATCAATCTACACAATTACTGTCTAACTCATTTCTGGAAATTCTATTTCATTCTTTTTCAAATCTGCCCTTGTTGGTTTCAGGATCTCTTGCTCCTCACTCTCACCGCCCTCCTTTGGCTTCTTTAATCTCGCTCTGCACTTCTTCTGTAACCCTCTGGTCTGGAGGCTGGGCTTGGTTTGGTTACTGGTTCTTGCTCCTGGCCCTGCACCTTTGTGTGTCTGGCGACTCCCGTGGGTATGGTGCTCATGGTCCTCAGAACTTTATCTCAGTCCCCCAGAGGGGATCTGGGTTTGTTTGTGAGAAGGTGGAGAAAACCATTTTAGTCCAAGTCCTTAGCTTGGCCAGCTTTACAGACAAGGCTGGAAGTGTAAATTGGGCCTGTGATCTTGTGGGGGCTGGCCTGGGGTACGAGGTTTGGGGGGATTTCCCCATGTCTTCACAAAAGCTCCAAAGGCACAGGAGGTGCAGGCTATGCTCGTGTCTAGCCATGTGGGTTTCTGAGGCTCCTCTGAGGTCACCATAGCCAGTTGATGACGGAGACAATGATACCTTATGGGCATCGGATCATGAAAACAATAGTGTTCAACATTTATTAAGCACCACTGTGTGCCAAACACTCCACAGGACCATACGTGTGACCCTGATTATGAGGTCAGCACATGGGTGACTTACCCCTCTTACAGATGAAGAAAGCTGAGGTCCAGGGAGGGCCACACCTGGCCCCAGGTCCCGGACTGGCTGTCCGTGAAAGGCATTGCTGCCCTCCCAGCCTTGGGCACAGAGCTCTGTGAGCTGGCCTGGGTTTCTGATGTTCACGGCTTTATTATTCTGACCCCAGGGGCGCCTGGGAGCTGAGTCCTGCTGCCCGGTGGCTCCTGGGCTCCAGGCGGCGTCTCCTTGGTGGAGCTGATCTTCCCTCATCCTGGGGCAAGTCGGGACTGAGCTGCTCTGAGCAGAGGCAGGGAAAGGAGGGGCAGGAGGAGCGCCTTGGGCACAGTGCCACTTCACGTTGGCAGCCAGGCAGCCGCTGCCCGTCCAACCGAGAGGCACTGGCAGAGCTCTGGGGACCAGCTAAGGAAGGAAAAAATCCCTCCTCCAGAAAGACAGCTGAGCCCAGCGCTCCTGCTCCATGGCACCCCAACGCTGCCCGCTCCAAGTCCTGTCTGGAGTGGTCTCATCCTGTGACCACCGCAGGGGTCACCTGCCCCTGGACACAGCAACATCAGAGGCACCAGTGAGCCCTTCGGCTCTGCCACACTCCAGCCTGGGCCTGCCGCCCCTCGGCCCCTCTGTGAACTCCACACCCAAGGCTGGGTGGCACTGGGGACACAGAGGAGCCACGCCCAGTCTGGTACAGGGATGGGAGCTGTAGAGCTGGGCGAGGGCAGGAGGGCTTCCCAGAGGGGGTGTTGACCAAGGCTCAGCAGATGAGTGGAACCTGCAGGTGCCCCCACCTGGTTAGCTCCTGCTTGACCTTCAGTGTCGGAATCAGTGTCGGAAGCGAAACCGGCATCGCCCAGGGGCCTCAAGGGTCCCCCTTGTGTCCTCAGCCGGCTTTTAATGAGGCCTCCCAGCAACCAGGGGTGCCACAGGAGAAGGACCAGAAGGTTCCACACACCACAAGCCACTTTCCAGGCTCTGTGCAGACACGTCACCCCCAGGATGTCATTGAATGCCACAGAGTGGTTCGTCCTAAGGTGACTTTCATTCCACGGCCGGGGATCAGAAACCCAGATGTCACTTGTCCACGGCAAAACAATCCAAGGCAGAGCGGGGCTGGGCCCAGATCCGATGCTTCCCCTGAGGCCCGTCCCCACGAGCAGCTCAGAACCAGGGCCTGGACAGCAGCCCTGGGTCTCCAGGAGAATGTGGCCAGAGTTCCAGGTGCAGGGGACAGGGGACAGCTGGGGCACCCAGAGGAACCCATGCACGTGGCCCTCTGGGCTGAGGGTAACAATTCTGGAGCTTTCTCCTCGGGGAAGCTGCCCCCACTGGGCCTGGAGTCTGGGCCTCTGGCCACCTGCTGCTCCCCAGGGCTCAGGGCCAACCTGATAGGCTCTGAGGCTCCACCATCCCAACCCCCTGAGAGACTTCAATTTCAGGAAGATTCCAGACTTTTCCAGAGTCCCTGGCTGGACAGGGCCCTGCTTCACAGTCCCGAGAATAGAGGAAAGGGTGCAGAGACCCAGCTTTCTGGCCTCCATCACAGGAACAAAGGCCCTCCTCCCCCTGCCTCCCCAGCCTCCTCCTCCTCCCTGCCTCCCAGCCTTCTCCTCCTCCCTGCCTCCCCAGCCTCCTCCTCCTCCCTGCCTCCCCAGCCTCCTCCTCCCTGCCTCCCCTGCCTCCCCAGCCTCCTCCTCTTCCCTGCCTCCCTCCTCCTCCCTCCTCCCAGCCTCCTCCTCCTCCCTCCTCCCAGTCTCCTCCTCCTCCCTGCCTCCCCTGCCTCCTCCCTCCTCTCTCCTCCCCTCCCCTCCCCTCCCCTCCCCTCTCCATTCCTCTACTGCAAGCCCAGGGTGACAGCACTTGGTCTGCCTCCAGGGCTGGCCAGGAGCCCCTCTGCTCCAAGGCTCAGGCTGTGGACAGGTGGAGGAGGGTGTCTGTCTGGCCAGCCACGGAGGGCCCTGTGGATGGCCTTGTCACCTGGTCTCTGAGAGGCACTCTGGGGAGGCGGCTGGTGGTGAGGGGCAGCCTGGCTCTTGGCAGGGCACGCAGCCTTCCCTGGGCTCACCTCCATGTGGGGATGGAGCAGGGGGGACAGGGGCTCCCTGGAGGGGACACAGGCACCGTGCTCAGCGCTCTGTGATGTGAGGCATCTGTTCAGAGAGGGCTACTGAGAACGCAGAGGAGGAGGAGGGTCACCCGGCCAGGGTGACTGTGATGCCTCCCCTCGAAGGTGACCTTAGAATTGAGCTCAAAGGAGGAGGAGATGAGCTCGGCCACAGAAGCAAGGTGGACACCTGCGTCCAGGTGGATAGACCCCTGTGGCCAGGGCAGGTGGCCAGGAGTCCAACAGCAAGTGGGGCGGGGCGTGTGTGTGTGTGTGGAGGGACCTGAGGGTGGACAGTGGCTTGTGCCCCTCCTTCATCGCCCCCCCTCCCCGTCCACACAGGGCCTGATCCCTCTGCAGACAAGAGTGCAGAGGACAGTCCTCGCCACCGCCTCCCCCAGGAAGCCGCTCCGAGAAATGCAGGGCCACGTTCCGCCCTCAGCTCCAGGAAGTCACCTGGCTCTCTCTGAGGCTGTTTTGAAATTGCTCTTCCCCAAACCCTCGTTGCTGAGAACCAGTCACATCCTGCCGCCTCCCAGGCGTCCTCACAGAAGCTGAATTACTGGTCCCTGCCCCGGGTGGCCACTTAGCTTGTCAGCAACGGAGCGGGCTGGAGTAAGTGCCTTAGCCCCCAGAGCTGGCGGGAAGCAGCCTGGTGGCTCTGGGACCAGAACGCGCTGCCGCTGTCGGGTGGATCAGGTTCTGCAGCTAAACTGTCGGGTCCTTCAAGGGAACTGTCAACCAGGTCAGGGGACCCTGCAGGGTTCTGGAACATGATCCTCTGCGCCGCGGGGAGAGAAGCCTGGGTGTGGAAATCAGGGTGGTGGCGGGGAGGCTGATGTGTGCTGTGTGTGGCCTCCCGGCCTGACCACCTTGCTGCCCAGGGCAGTTGGGTCATTTGCTCTCCCTTCTCTGGTCATTCAGAGCAAACCAGGCTGCATCCAGCAGCTCCCAGCTGCTCAGCCCAGCCTTGCCCACAGGAAGCCTCTGCTGACCCCGGGGACAGAGCTCCAGGCAGGGGAGGCGCTGGCCACTGGACGCCCAAGAGCAGACCTGGACTGGCAGCCCTTCAGGGCGAACCACCAGGAGGGGTGCGGGGAACGAGGGTGCCCAGGAGCTCAGGAAGAAGACGGAGGGTGCCCGGCTCAGGACTGGGCACGGCAGGCTGGACAGGGGTGAGGAGATCCTGCCCAGTCCTACTTGGCTCTGCCCACTACCTCACATCTTGCTCAGGGGCCCCAAAGAAGGGAAACCCACACCCAGAATCTTCCACCTCCTCTGGGAGTGTGGTCTACACTGCCTTACCCTCTGGAGAGGGCTTTCTCTCCCTACTCACAGAGGTGGCTGTGGCTGAGGTCACAGTGACACCGTGTGACCTGGACCCGGGGATGTGCCCTTGAGTTTTCAGCAGTGTTTGCTCCTTGGCCCCAGGCCCCCCTGGACCCCCAGGCAGTGCCCCCCGTGTCTCCTGCTGTGCCCTCCACGGCAGCTCTGAGCCCCGGAGAGAGAGGCCAGGCCCCTGGTCAGGTCCTGCAGCATCCTGGAGCCCATCTCCGGCCCCGCCAAGCAGGGACCATGACGCCTAACTCCCCGCAGCCGAGCCGGGGAGGCTGTGGCAGGGGTGGCCTTGAAGGTGCAGGAGGTGAGGAAAAGAGCGGCCGCCCTGGCCCCGGGGACCTCCGCACTCTGCGACTGTCCAGGGCCCTGGGCTTCAGGCCACCCATGCAGCTCTGCCTCACGGGTCCTGCTGGTGGTGGTGCTGACGTCAGGGTGCGGAGGCCAGAAGGCTGCCGGGTGGGGACAAGACCCTTGTCCAGATGGCACACGTCTAGTGGCCCCCGAGCCCACAGGGACTGAGTCCCTGGCACCTGCTGACCCTGAGACCCAACAGTTCCCTCCCCCGGGCCTGTGGCCAGGCATGTGGGGACCCAGGACAGGACAGAGGTCTGCTCGGGGGCTGTGGTTCTCACTGGACACTGTCCCTCAGAGCCCTCTCCTGCGGGTCCCAGGGACTTGGGCCCCCTCCCCTGGGAGCCTGGTGGGTGGTGGAGGGGCAGGGGGCTCCCTGGGGATGAACCCCCCCAATCCCGGGCAGAGGTGGGGGTGGCCCAGCCAGCACTGATCCAGAGGCCGCCCTGCCCTCCCGAGCCCAGGGGTCGCTATGGAGACCAGGACCCGGCCTTCAAGGCCAAGGCTAGAAGGAGGTGGGGGCTTGGGGTGGTCTGAGGCCTCAAGTGGGCAAGCAGAGGTGGGGGTGCAGGCTGCGAGGGGGTCCCTGGGCCCCAGTGGAGGCTACAAGGACCCCCGCAGCTACTGGGCCAGGATGCTGAGGGGGGCCACCCAGGGGAACTTGGGCCATCTAAATGCCTGCCACAGGGCCAGTCGGGGAGTGGGACAGGAAGGAGGGGCTCTGGGGCTCTGGGGGCTGACATGGACTCAAGCGCCTGGGAGCATGGACGTGGGGCCAGGGTGGGCTGACTGAGAAGGCGGCTCCCCCAGTCTCCGGGCCACCCCTCAAGCAGACCCCACGGTTCCCTGAATGCTGTGAGGTGCAGCCCCTGCCCACACCTCTGCCAGCCGCTACCAGCCTGGCCTCCCCGACCTCGTGTCTCAGGAGTCCTGGAGCGGGTATCGGGAAGAGCGGAGGAAGACCCCAGGGCCTTCTTGACATGAGCCCCGGCCAGGAACCCATCAGATCCGTGGGCTCCCGGCTGGCCGTCCACTCTCCAGGCCGACCCTGTGTGGCCTGGAAACCTTGCTAGAACGGAGGCCCGGTCTGCTGAGCAGGCTGGCCTGTGCCTGCTGGGGGTTGGAGCCCAGGACCCTCTGCAGCCAGCACCGGAATCACAGCCCGAGAGCCGCTGCCGGGGAGGGGCTCCCCGGCTGGCCCAGCACTCTCCAGTTTGCCAAGGGCTTCCCCTTCACGCTGTCCAACCTCCCACGTCCTGGGGGCAGGCGGGACAGGATGGCATTCCCACTGTGTCAGCGAAGGAGCCCAACTTCCTTGGCAGATGTTGCCTGCTAAGAGCGGGGGCGGGCCTCGTGCCAGGTCTGGGGCGTCCCGGCACGGGCCTGGCTTCCTCTCCCTGGGCAGCTGCAGGCTGCCGCAGGTGGTGTGTGCCCATGTTCCGCTCTGACAGCCACACCACGAGGGTGTGCCAGGCCCCGTGCCAGGCCTGTGGGGCTCGGGCCACCGTGGGCAAGGCCAGCTCCTGCCGCCTCTGGCTGCAAGCCAGTGGGAGGAGAGCTGCCCCCTCCTGGGCCTGGACAGGACCCCTCCCTCCGGGCACGCTCCTACTCGTCCCTCAATGCCCAGACCAGGGACTCTGACCAGGGGCCTTGAGTAGAGCGAGTGGTTTGGTTTGGCTGGGGCAGGGCAGGCGGGGTCACACCCCGCTGGCCGAGGGGGTCTTGACTTGGCTGAGGTGGGAGAGCCATGGACAAGTCTCCAGGGCCCGATGGCTCCGGTTCACATGTGTGGAAGACGCTCTGCCTCAGTAGCTGCTGGGCCTGGCACCTGGGTGAGCGGTGAGGACTGTCCTGTGCCAGGGCCTCTGCCTCCCAGCAGGGCTTGGGTTCCGAGGGTCACAGAGCCCTGTTTTGACGGGTACAGCTGGAAGGTCCCCCTAGAAACAGGTGTTTTTTTAGGCATTTCAGCAGATGCTCATTGCAGAGGGCTCTGCGGCCCCTGAATCTGGAAGAGCGGCCTTTTCCTGGGACTTTGGTGGGTCTGCTGGACACTCACTGAGCGCCAGGCCACAGGGCACAGGGCTCAGTCACCCGAGTCCGTGTCCCACAGGATCGTTTCCTAAGAGGGAGGGACACTGCAGAGAGAGGGGTGGTGGTCTTGGCATGCCCAGGGGCACAGGGGCCCTGGGAGGGGCACAGGGTGAACTCCCAGGCGTCTTGACCCCAGGGTGCTCCTTCTGAGGCACGTCTCCTGTGATACCTGGGGACACCTGCCCCGGGCCTCGGGGGCGTCCTCCTGAGCTGAAGTGTGGATTTGGACGGTACAAGCTGGAGGGTCTCGTGTCCCCTGGAGGGCGGGCAGCCGCTCCTAGTGGGCCTGGGCGAGCAGCTGAGGGCGAGGGGCCCTGCTGCTTCTGCCCCTGACTGGGGCCTTCCGTCACCATGGTAGTGACACCCCAGGCCAACACTGGGAACATCAGTTTGGTCCCCACATTCCACCAGGGTCACCCAGGGCATCAGCTTTGATGCACTTTGGGAAGGTGCATCCCAGAGAGGGAATCCATCCTGCCCAAGGCCACACAGCATGTCACTGATAGCCAGCAGGACCCAGGGTGACCCCTGGAGTGAGCCTTCCTGCACTTGGTCAGGGAGCCTTGGGGTACTCCAAGCCCTCAGAGAAACTGAGGCCGGCGGCTCTTCACGGCCGACCTCAAGTCATGAGCGAGGGGACAGGGACAGTCACATTCCAGGTCCTGGCACAGCCTAGCCTCCCCGGAAAGCCAGGACAGGCTCTGCCCACAGCCCTCCCTGGCCTGGGGGAGCTTACTGTTGAGACCCACGGCTTGGTTCTGCCAGAAAAACGTGTGCCTCGGAGGTGGGGCCAGTCCCCACCCCGCCCCAGCCTCCCACAGGGACAGTCCCTTCCCACAGGGACAGTCCCTTCCTGCAGGGCCTCCTGCTCCTCAGCCTTGTGCCCTGAGGGGTACTCAGTCACCAGGCTCTCACATCAGCCCACCCAGCCCATGTCGCCTCCCTCCTTGGGGTCCTCCTAGGTCAAATGGGGCACAAAACAGCCCCCCCCCAGGGTCAGTGAGGGATGTGGGGAACCCTCGATGGCCATCCTCCACAGAGCCCATGTGCCCTCCCTCAGCCGGCTCTGCTCCACACCAGACGCTGTGCAGGAGGGTCAGGGTTCTGGAACTGCCAGAGTGCACTTAGGATAACTACACACACTTATGGAGCACTTGCTGTGTGCCCACAGACACTTATGGAGCTCCTGCTGTGTGCACCCTAGTTGGGAGCCCTCCTGCATTAGCGCATTCTTCCTCGTGGCAACCTTGTGGTGAAGCCTCCGTCCTGGTCCCCCGTCCACAGTGCAGGACAGGCTCCAACTGCGTGGCACCTCAGGCTCCCTCTGCAGCACCCCCCTCTCTTCGGGGCTTTGGCAGGGACTGGGAGCAAGACAGCCCCTTTGCCTTGTCGTGGATGAAATTGGATGAAATAATAAAACATTATTGAGCCTTGAAAGGGAAGGAAATTCCGACCTGTGGTACGACGGGGTGAGCCTTGAGGACACTGCAGGGTGGAGTACGGCTGTCACAGGGGACAAAGACCCCACGATTCTGCAGCAGGAGTCCCAGGGAGGAAGTCCACAGAGACAGGAGAGGGGGCTTCCAGGGGCCACCTCGGGGCGGGGAGCTCGTGCTTAATGGGCCTTGAGTCTGTTTTGCAAGATAAGCCAAGTCCTCCAGGCAGATGTGACGATGGCGGGGGTCACCTGAGAGGGCTTGACGCAAGTAAAAATGCTCAGAGATCCTTTGCAATTAAAAAAAATTAATAGGGGGAAAAATCCGCCCACTTGAACAGGGACAAGGGAGGGGACAAGGAACACCTGCTGGGCTCTGGGCATTGGCTGGGTGGGGCCCACCTGCAGGGTACAGGGTCACTGCTGCCATGGTCAAGGCCAAGGGGAGGCGGGTCCTGGGTGAGGGCGGTGCCCAGGGCCAGGGTTAGTGCCCTGTGGCCTGGAAACCTCCGGTGAGGTAGGGCGGCACCCAGACCAGCTGCATCAGCAACTCGGGCTGGACATGGAACGGCAGCCGCGTCTCTTTTAAGCCCCTGCAGCAACTCTGAGGAGGGCTGGGCTGGGCGAGGGAGCGGCTGCTTAAAAATGTTAATGGGGCTGCGCGGCCCTGGGAATCCAGATGCACTCAGTTCTCTCCAAAGCAGAAAACGGAGGCGGGTGCGGCCGGCTGGCGGCAGGGCCCACGCCTGGCTTCCCGCTCCAGTCCCTCCAGAGCTGGCTCGCAGCAGGTGCCTCTTCAAGACACGTTATCGATTTGAAATTCTGAACTGAATCCACCTCATAAAATATTGCTTTAACAAACTTATGATCAAGCTCCGTGGGCGATGTCACTTGAAAAGGACACTCCATCACAGGGAAGACCCATGGCCGAGCCCAGCTTGGCCAGGGCTGGCGCCGGCACCCCCAAAGAGAAGCCGTGGCTCCAGGGGTGGGAACTCCCCCAGGGCTCCCAGCGAGATGGGGCAAACCTGCCGCCGGGCTCTCCAGCCAGGACAGGGCCTCAGCGACCCACCTGGTCCTGCAGACTCTCTTGCAAACCCCTCTCCTGGAATTTTCTAGGCTTTTCATGAATTCCCCGATGCCTGGAGCTGCCCAGCCTCTGAGCAGCTCGGGGTACAGAACCGTCCCTGGTTCCTCTCCCTCCTCTCTGAGCTATGTCTTCCCTGTTCCCCACAGAATGCTCCGGGGGCCCCCACCGCCCAGCCCTTCCACTCCAGGGGACCCCAGCTGACAACCTCAGGTTCCACCCGAGCTACTTCCCTGGGGTAGCACGGGATCTCACAGGCCAGGGCTTGATCCCCAAAACTGCCTGACTTGGGACCCCACTCAAAAGACCCGGGTTGTGGCCTGTTTGTGGGCCACCTTCTCAGGTTCCGGTGGACGTCAGTTGTGGAGGGGGCACCTTGACCCCCTGTGTCCACTGATTTGCTGGAGTGGCTCACAGGGTTCAGAGGAGCGCTGTGCGCACTGGCTGGTTTGTGGTAAAGAATGTCACAAACGCTTCTCTGATAAAAAGAACATGGCACTGTACTTTATAATGTCAAACCCTCCCCTCCACATAAACTGTTTTCCATTTTCCTTAAAAAAAAAAATGTTACAAATGAGCAGGGCCCAAGGGAGCCCTCTCAGCACTTCCCTGTCCCTCCCGGGCCCAGCCCCAGCCCCAGTCCTCGGGGCTGCTGGAGGCTCCCCCAGGTAGGACGACTGGACACAGGCCAACCCACCCTCAGCCCCTTCCCTCCCCAGGGTGGGGGGGCAGGGAGTCCTGCCTGGGTCCCCTGGACCCTCCCAGTCCTGAAGCTCACCTTCGCTTCATCAGCAGGACCTGGGAGCTGTGTGCCAGGAAGCAGGCACGCGACTGGACACGCGTTCCACGGAGGCCAGCGGCTCCCTCCTCACTGCTGTCCCCATCACCCAGGCCCTGGTGGCAGGGACAAGAAGATGAGTGAAGCCCACACCACAGAATGAAGGGCTCCCGTGCTCCTGCCCAGAGCCCGGGTCTCAGGGACAGGGGCAGGGCGGGCGGACCCCAGGCGGGGCAAGCTGCAATCCGACCGGTCCCTGTAAAGGCCGGGGAAGTGCTGGGTCAGGAGAGGCCCTGTGCTTACAGAAGCTGAGGGGAGGGACGTGCCTGGTGGAGGACGAGGGGACCGAGGGCCAAGTGCTGGTGTCCAAGCACTGCCGACGGGGTGACCTAAAAAAACCCGCGTCCCCTCCCAGCGCTGGGGGCCCAAAGCCCAAAGCCACGACGTGGGCAGGCTGCGCTTCCTCCAGAGCCTCTGGGGGTCCCTCTGCCTGTAACCACTGCTGGTGGCCCCAGCGTTCCCAGGCTGAGCCACATCTTGGCTCTTCCCTCCAGGGTGTCCAAATCCACTTCCCAGGAGGACACCAGCCACGGCTCAGGACCTGGGAACGCACTCGATGACCTCTGCCGAGACGCTGTTTCCAAATAAGGTCGCACGCTCAGCTCCAGGTAGACTGGGCTTTTAGAGGGGACACTCCGAAGCCCAGGGCAGGAAGGAGCAGAAGCCTGAAGATGTTGAGAGAGGCCTGGAGATGAGTCCCCAGAAGGTGCCGCACCGCTGCCCCCTGACCTTAGCGCAGTGAGACGGACTTTGGGCTTCTGACCTCCAGACAGTAAGGGAGGGACTTTGGGTCATTTCTAAGCCACTCCATTCAGGGCAATGTGTCACAGCTGCCACTGGACACAGCCCTGGGCTCCTGTCCCCAGCAAGGCTGTGCTAAAAGAGGGGCGGCCCCCACCCCGCGGCCAGCTGCAGGCTGCTCTGTTCCATGGCGCGTTACCAGTACTGGCCAGTGTCCAGTTAGGAAAACCCAGCTCTGCGAGCAGAGGCGACCTCTGGTCACTGTCACTCCCATCAGGCCGAGGCTGGTCCTTGGGTCCGCAGGCCACGACCTGCATCAGCCTCCTCGGCCGGAATCCTCTGTCAGCCGGTTCTTCGCAAACTCATGTCCAGCCCCTCGGCGGTGAGGGAATGGGCCTTGGCCAGGGCTCGGCCTGCTCAGCCAGGAGGCATGGGGGTTGGGTGAGGGATGCCCCAGGCCCCTCCTCCTCCCCACTCTGCCTGGCCTCAGCGAAGCCACCTGGGGGGCTCTTCCCACTGCACGGCACACCTGAAGAGGCCACTCCCGGCCACCCCAGGTCCCTCACCTAGTCCCTGCCTCTGCCCAGGGGGAGGGTTATCTGTGGCCACCCTTACCCATGGACTCTCTGTGGGCGCCCAGGGAGGGCTGTGCTGGGAAGAGGGGACCCGCCCCGCCCTGCTGCTCCCACACACTCCCTCCAGAACAGCTCCGAGGAGGCTCAAGGGTCTCCAGCCAGGAGATGGCTCCGCAGTTTCCTAACTGCCAGCGGCGTGCGGCCTCACAGTCGGTCCGGTCCGTTTGGAGTTCCCCGACCCGGCACTTCGGGGGCAGGACGGGATTTTTAAACGATCCTTCGGTCTGGGATCCGAGTGTTTCCCTCCTTCTCCCCAGAGGCCATCCTGTTGCTGGTCTGGTCACCTGCAGAAGCTGGTGGGCTCTCTGACCAGCCCGCGGCTCACGGTGATTGATATCTGTCCTGGAAGGACAGAGGCGCTCATTTGTGGAGCTCACTCGGGTTGAACCTGGACCTGACCTTGGACCGTCTGTGGAGAGGAGGTGGCAGAGCTCAGCCTGGGCAAGGACACTCCTGGGGTCATGGGGACCAGCACCAGGAGGCCACGGTGGGGAATCTGCCCAGAGGGTGAAGGGCCTTTCCGACTGAGCCTGGGGTGGGGGGTGCGCCTTCCTCCCATCCCCCTGTGGGTGCCAGAGTCCAGCACACCCCCGGCCACGAAGAGCCGCGCTTTACTGAGGAGGAGCTGCTGTCCGCTGAGGAGGACGCCTGCCCGTGGGTGTGGGTGGCAGCACCCTGTCCCAGGACCAGGCCTGGAGGCCCAGGGCAGACGCGGGGCGGGGTCGGGGGAGGGATGAGGTTGGACAGGCCACCTGTGGTCAGAGGAAGCCTTCGCTTGTGAACCGGGGAGGAGCCCTCCTCAGTGCCCCTCCAGAGGTGGGTGAAGCTGAGAAGGGGAGGGTGACCAGGTGCCTTGGACACTGCAGAGGACGGCCAGGCTGGGCAGGGGTCAGGAGCTCCGGCCGCTGGTTCAGAGTTTGCTGGATCCAGGTGCAGGGGCGGAGGGGGCGGTGGGGAGGTGACATGGCAGCCGTCAGCGT
This sequence comes from Spermophilus citellus, assembly GCF_964194105.1. Classification (NCBI taxonomy): domain Eukaryota; kingdom Metazoa; phylum Chordata; class Mammalia; order Rodentia; family Sciuridae; genus Spermophilus; species Spermophilus citellus. Next base: position 132,586,772 of record NC_138197.1, on the reverse strand, counting down.
GGGGCTGGATTTAAAGCCTGGAGAAGGGCCAGACGGCCAGGAGGGCTGGACAGGGAGGAGTCCAGGCCCTGGCCCTGGGTCACAGTGTTCAGAGCTGGGGGTGGGGGCGGCCCAGGTGCTGCTGGTGGCCTGGTGGGGAACAGGCAGGGGTGGGACCAGGGAGGGGACCGCCAGCACCCGGGGTGGGGAGGGGCCCGGGCACATGCTCAGAGGCCAAGGCAGAGGAGAGAAGTGGCTGTGGGGCAGGGTGCTGGAGGTGACATCCAGTGGGACAGCCACCAGCTGGTCATGTTGGGGACAGCATCCTAGAACCTTGCTCTGAAGGACACCAGAAGAAGGGTTTGGCTAACCGGGCCCCTTTCCTGTGGGTGGAGGAGACGCCCAGCACGCTGTGTGCCCCTGAGGTCCACCCGGCTTGGAGGAGCAAAGGTGATGGGGACGGAGAGGCCGGGGAGCGGGGTGCAGGCCGGACGGCCAGGGCACGGTTTGGGGGGGCTTCTGCCGGCAGAAGGCCCAGCTCCGCCTCACTGGGCGGCTTCTCCTTCCCCGTGGAGAGTGAGGCTGGCACTGGAGGCCAGAGAAGAGGGAAGGTGACAGTGGCCTCGTGGGGAGGATGAGGGTCTCCCTGCGTCTTCCCGCCCCAGCCCTCAGAGGCGGGTGCTTTCCCTCTTGGTGACACTAGGCTCACAGTGGGCGCTGCGTGCGAGTGCCCCTCGTGACATTTTCCGGCTGGAGGAGCAGCTCTGGGGGTCTGCGCAGTGCTGCCAGGGACGAGGCGCGGCTCGGGGCCACCTCTTCCCTGGTGCCTCCGTCCCCTGTCTCCCTATGAAGAGGGACAGGTGACAAAGCCCACCTGTGGCCGTGCCCCTATTGCATCGGCCCCGGGAGGCTCTCTAGCAGCAGACCGGCCACTCTGGGGGCTGCAGGCCTGGGCTGTCCCCAGGGCCGTCCGCACCCTGCAAGGGCACGAGCGCCAGCCTGAGAGCCAGCCCGAGCGCCAAGGCCACACGAGGCTCCCTGTGGCTGCTGCCTGGGGGGAGAGCGACGGGCGCTGTTTATCCGGCTCCCTCCCTGGTCACTAGTGACGTCCCTCATGGCTTCCTTTCTCCTGCGGTACTTTGCCCACTTCCCGCCGAGCGGCGTCTTCCGCGTGGCCCCCAAGAGCCCTCTTGGCTGAGGAGCCCGTGGAGCCCTCGCGGGGGGCCTTGCAGACGCTCCTCCCACTGGTCGGCTGACTGTTTGGTTTCTTTGTCACAGAGGTGTTTTGTCTTCCAGGTGACAGTGCCAGCCTCCCTGCAGAGGCGAGCGCCTGGGCCCCGCTGCCCAGCACGTCACCCTGGACCTGGGTGAGGGAGCTGCCTCTTGGGTCTCTGTCCTCCCTCCCTGCGGGCAGCCAGTGGCTGGCGGGTGACTCAAAGCACAGGGTCCCAGCCCTTTGCCTCTGTTGGGAACACCCAGCCCCGTGGTCCCTGGCAGATCCTCCAAGGCCAGATCTGCCCTGTGTCCACTCCCCCTGGCCTCCCCACAGAGGTGGATGCCAACGTGTGCAGCCGGGGCCCTCCTGGGGCTGCTGGAACACAGTGCCACAAACCTAGCAGCTAGAAACAGCAGCCGCGTCCCCATAGTCCTGCAGACGGAAGGTGTGGGCAGGCTGCGCTGCCCCGAAGGCTCCAGGGGCCAGTCCTTCCTGCCCCGCCAGCTGCCGGTGGCTCCAGAGTTCCTTGGCTTGTGGAAGCACCGCTCTTCTCTGCTCTCATCAGTGCGTAGCCTCCTGTTCCCCGGCTGTTCCCCTCCCCAGCCCTGTAAGGCCTACGGTGACCTCAGCTTGACACACACAGCCTCCGCACGCGGCGAAGGCTGCGTTCCCCAGGAGGGTCTTGTTTGCAGGTTTCAGGGGTAAGATGTGGACAGGTGCGTGGGGGCCACCAGCCAACCCACCAGGACCAGCCCCCCACAGCGTTCTGAGCTAGACCCTCCTCGGCTTCCAGGGAAACCCACCTGAGACAATGCCCCTCCCGTGGGGACCCAAGGACACTCGGAGAAGGAGACAGAACTGAGGTCTCAGAAGGAGGGCTCAGCCCTAGGCCCCCCGTCTTGCTGGAACTTGAAAAGCTCCTCTCCTTTCTTGGGGGTCCCACTTCCTGGTTTTTAATGAGAAGATGGTTCCTTTCTTGGGGTTCCCTGACCCTGTGGCCAGGTGACGTGCACAGTCCGCAGCCACTCAGCACTCAGCACTCAGGGGAGGGAGGCCTCCTCCCCGCAGGGTGGGGCGGGCAGAGGCCACGCCCGCCCTGGCACCCGGAGAGAAGTGCCTGCTCAGGGAGCCTGCTGGGCTCTCCCGCCCGCCCAGAATGGCCCCAGAACGGCCTGATGCAATTCATCACGTCCTTCCTCCACCAGGAAAGCGACCAAGCGAGAAAAAGGGGGTTTCCTTTCTCAAATTGCTTTTTGCGTTCTCGGACAGAGCCCGCGCTGCCAGGGAGTTATTAACTCACGGCCTGGCGAACGTGGGTGGGCCACTCAGGCTGGGAGTGCGCTGGAGAGAGGAGCGGGAGGCGCAGTTGTGGCTGAGACGCGATGGCCCCCTGTGCGGCTCACAGAACAGAATGAATATGTTCAAATCCCGGAGCCGAGGGGGCGCGGGCGACCTGCCTCCCTGATGCATCAGCACAGAGCTCCAGACAAGGCAGACAAAAGGGGGCTTTCGAGGTCTGCAGAGGTTTCTGAAGCCACCAGGAGGCCTGGAGACAGGTGGCCGAGGTCGGGGGAGGCAGGGCCAGCCTCTGCCGGGGGTGGGACAGGGGAGGCTCGGCTTCTCCGTGAAGTGGGAGCGGTGATTGCTTGACCACAGATCAGCGTGGGGCTGACCCTTGGCGTGGACACATCTCACTGCTTCTTTCTGGAAACTCTCCAAGGCATTGTCCTGGAGCATCCCTGGTCATGTGGGCAGAGCCCAGAGAACAAAGCCTTCCGTGTAATAATGGCCACTAGGACTGACCCGGACCCCAACGGAGGGGCGCTTGAAAAACACGGCCACGTATGTGACAGACCCTGCCCCGCCCATCAGAGTCACCTCGCACAAAAGTGCTATGAGAAAAGGATGAAGGTGGGAGCCTGGTCCCCACGTCAGGAGGTGCCCAGGGTGGGCGGGAGGGACAGACAGGAGAGACGGGGCCGCCCTGGTGGCAGGGCTCCTCACCCCCGCTGGAGCCCCACCTGGCAGCCCTGCCCTGACTCCTGGGACGTCCCGACACAGACTCCCAGTCCCAGCATTTCATCACGAGAACAGAGCGTGGGGCGGGGGGGTGGGACAAAGTAGGATTTAGATGTTTAGAAGTAATGACAGCGAATGGTCCTGGCACTTACCAGGTGCCTGACATCACTCTGTCCCAACACACGGAAGGCACCTGTGCTGGGCACCAGGAAGAGAATAAAATGCCACTGTGAACGCTGTCATTCAAATCCTCCAAATGTCACCTGATCAGCTCACTCTTCTTCACCATAGGCCTTTGGGGCAGGGAGTGTCACCCCCATTGTGCAGGAGAACACTGAGGCTTGGGCAAGTGAAGAAAGAGACAGCCTGGTGGCCGAGGGACAGGACGCCGATCCTGACTCCTGTCCCTCTGCTGCGCTTGGTCCCTGGAGGGGTCGTGACTGTGGAGCGGGGAGCTGAGGGCTGGAGGAGGCAGGAGAGAGTGAGGCCGGGGCCAGCAGCAGTCCCCGGAGCTTTCCCAAACCGTCACAGCGGTTCCCCGAGTCCAGCTGCAGGTGCGGCCCCGTGGCTGGTTTTCCCATGGATTAGTTCAGGCTCGGAGGGGCCAGGGCTGGCAAACCGCTTCCATCTGAACAGAGGCTGCCTGTGGCTGGGTTGAGAAGGACCCTGAGGCTCAGCCGAGGCTCAGCCAGGGCTCAGTGGGGAAGCTTGCTGGTGAGTCCTCCACGGGCATCAGCAGGCGAGAGGCAGGAAGGGCCTGCTGCTCTCTGAGCCTGGGCAAGGGAAGGCTGAGACCACTTTTAATACAAAAGGACAAACAGCTTTGCCCACGACACATTCATGGAAAGTCAGACGTTCCCCCAGCTTGGGCTTGTACCCTTGGCCCCTGGAAAGCCCAGTCTTCACCAGCTGAACCAAGATGCTGGGAGGAGGTGAGGATGTCCAGAGGCCAGGGCCTGGAAATGGTGCACAGCCCAGAGTTCTCCAGTCCTCAGGGAGGGTGGGCGCTCTGGGCACGCCAGCTCACTCTCCACGGCTTACACTGTGTGCCACTTAGGGCCCTGCTAAGAACAGCTCCTCTGTGATTAGCTCAGAGCTCCTGGCTGCAAAGGAGAACAGGTGGGTGGAGGGTGAGGCCTCGTGGGAAAAGCTCGGCTCCCACTCGCAGTCACACCACAGGCACGAGCTCCTTGTCATCCCTGGGCTGTCCACTTATCTAAAATGGCTGAGGAGCTCCAAGTCACTTTCAGATGGCTGTGGGGACTCCTTGGTCACAATGACAACACACATCTGTTCAGCTGTGTTTAAGCATTTACACACAACTTTCTCATGTACTCCCCACTGCCACCAGGAGATGAGCATCACCACTACCACCACCACCATCATCACCAACATCACCACCACCATCACCACCTCCATCACCACCATCACCACCACCACCATCCCCACCATCACCACCATCCCCACCACCATCAACGCCACCATCCCCACCACTATCACCATCACCATCCCCATTATCACCTCCATCACCACCATCACCACCACCATCACCACCACCATCACCATCATCACCATCACCACTACCAACATCACCACCATCCCCACCATCATCACCATCACCACCACGAACATCACCACCATCCCCACCAACATCACCACCACCCTCACTACCACCATCCCCATCATCACCACCACTACCACCACCATCAACACCACCATCTCCACCACTATCACCATCACCATCACCACCATCACCACCACCACCATCACCACCATCACCACCACCAACATCACACATAATATCACCAACATCATCACCAACATCACCACCATCACCACATTACCACCACCATCATCATCACCATCATCACCACCATTACCATCATCATCACCACCATCATCACCATCATCAGCATCAGCATCATCACCATCATCACCATCATCAGCATCAGCATCATCACCATCATCACCATTATCACCATCACCATAACCACCACCATCATCACCATCATCACCACCATTACCATCATCATCACCAACATCACCAACATTACCACCATCATCACCACCATCACCATCATCAGCATCAGCATCATCACCATCATCATCACCATCACCATCATCCTCACCACCATCATCACCAACATCACCAACATTACCACCAACATCACCACCAACATCACCACCATCATCACCATCATCACCACCAACATCACCACCAACATCACCATCATCACCACCATTACCATCATCATCACCAACATCACCAACATCACCACCATCATCACCATCATCAGCATCAGCATCATCAGCATCATCACCGTCACCATGACCACCACCATCATCACCCACTACCATTGCCATCATCATCACCTTGGCCCCTCTGAAGCTCAATCTTTGCCAACTGAGCCAAGAAGTTGGGAGGAAGTGAGGATGGGGGCCAATCACCACCATCATCATCATCTCCATTATTACCAGAATCACCATCATCATCATCCTTACCACTGTCATCATCATCATTACCACCATCATAATTGTCACTATCTCCATCACAATCTCCATCATCAACACACCATCGTCACCATCACCCATGTGGACCCCAGCATCAGGAGGACTTAAATTCAGAGAGAACCTGGCTCTGAAGGAGGGGTTTGGAGCCAGGGCAGCTGGCGCCTCTTCAGAATTCTGGGCCCCCGGTGCCTCTCACCCCTGGTAGGCGGGGCCTAGGGTGGTTGTCTCAGCAGCAAGTGGCTCCCTAGAAGGGTACAGGAACATGTGGTCCTCAGGAAGGACAGGTAGGTTCTGGAGGACGGGCTGTTCCCAGGGCCTGTGGGGGATCCTGGAAGCCCCTCCCTTGGTGGGGCCACGGCAGAGGAGAGCAGGCAGCAGGGAGGCCCCACCCCCAGGCCTCCCCCTGGATCCAGAGGGTCTTGACTAAGACCAGGCTTAACAGCGAGTGAGACTGATGTCCTGGTGTCTCTAGGAGCAGAGGAAGACAATTCTGGGCACAGCTGTCAGCCGAGGAGGCCATCGCTTCCCATTCAGACTCACGCACATGTGTTCGGCCTGCTGGCGGGAGCCCCTCCACCAGCCACGAGTCACGGCGGCTCCAGGGACCCAGGACTGCGGGCCCCAGGGAGAGGGAGCATCCGCAGAGCAGGGGCCCGGGGACCACTCCCTGGGGCCCCAAGGCTCACTCAGCTTCTCCAACCTGGAATCCCCTCAGGACCCGCTGGGTTGCCCTGAAAGATGCAGGTGCCAGCCTGCTCCGGGTGACCGTCTAGTGCCGGGTCAGCGTGGGGACGGGCACCGGCTCAGCCCCGCGGCTTCCCTGTCCAGCTGAGTCAACAACCAGGGGCGCTGGAGGCACTGGGCAACTGCCCGCCACCCCTGGTGCTGGACGCCTGCCCGGGGCCTCCTGTGCCCCAGCTCCAGGGCAGAGTCCCCTCCTCCAGGATGCAGACCCTGATGGGCAGGGACTCGACGTCCATCTTGGCTTCAATCTCTCGGCCTGGCCCCCCACAGTCCCTCTCCATGTCAGGGACTGCTGCTGGGACCCCTGCTGCGTCTCCTCTGTCCTGGACCCCAGGGAGGAGACACGTGGTGGAGGCTTTTGACAGGCACGGCCCCATCTGGGTTCTGCATGGAGGAGGGAGAATGGGAGTGTGAGGGACTGCCCACAGAGGGAGGCCGTGCTGCAGGTGGCAGAGGGTCAGGACATGTCGGGAGCGGCTCTCAGGGCAAGCGGAATGGCTATCAGGTGCTCAGCAGAGCGCTGTGTGGCTCGCCTGGGGTCACGTTCTGGGAGGTGCGAGGAGGTTTCACGGCTGCGTGGACACCCCCAGGTGGTGCAGGTCGGTCACTCCACAGGGCCTGCTGACGCCATCCAAGGACAGGTGACACACACACTGTTTCACAGGCGGAGAGCCCGGCAATGACCAGAGGAAGGGCTGGGTCAGTACATGAGGTCACCAGCCAGGACACGCCTGTCATCATTATCATGTGTCACGTGGGACACGCCGCAGGTGCTGTGCTGGCCCACGACACACAGCATGCAGGTCTGTGACCCAGCCTCCCCACAGACACACAGCCACGTCCTGTACTGTGACACACTGGTGGCTGCGTGTGGCCAGGTGACAGGAATCTCCCAGCTCCATTGCCGCAGCACTGCCGCGTGTGCTGAATGACATTCTGGGGCTGGGCCTGCCAGCCGGGGCGAGGCTGGGGACGCGAGGCAGGAAGACAGGCCTCTCTGCGGCTGGGGGCTGTCCGTGTTGGGAGATGGAACGAGCCACCAGGCCCGTCAACAGGCAAATCGCTTCACAGAGCACGTGGTCGGGACGCTCCTGAAGAGGGGCCCTTGTTGCTGAGGCCTGAGTAATAAGTAGGACCAGCCAGGAGGGATTTGAGGTGGGAGAGTTCTGAAGGAAGGAGCCTGGTGCATTTGAAGGACCAGAGAGAGCCTGGTGGACGGAGGGAAATGAAAGCAGGTGAAGGGTGGAGTCGGAGAGGCCCCGACCTGGGGAGCCCGGAGGCCAGGGAATGGCCAAAGTGGGGAAGGAAGACTTGGGCTTCAGCGTAACACCCTGGATCCACCCTCCACAGTCCACAAGGATAAAACTGAAGTCAGCACCTGAGGCAGCTCCTGGCAGGCCCCAGGCAGCAGGCAGCCCGGGGCCTGTGGTCCTTCAGAGCAGCCAGGGTGAGCGGGCAAAAGAATCAAAGGAGACCCGCATGGTGGCCACTCCTGTAGTCTCAGCGACTCGGGAGGCTGAGGCAGGAGGATCACGAGCCCAAAGCCAACTTCAGCAACCTTAGCAAGGCCCTAAGCAACTCAGTGAAACCCTGTTTCTAAATAAAAAATAAGAAAGGCTCAGGGGTTAAGCACCCCTGAGTTCAATTCCTGGTGCCAGAGAGAGGGTGGGGGGAGTTAAAGGTCTTGCACGGATGAGTGAACAAGGAGGAGATCCCAGAAGAAAAATGAAAACTGCATAAAACAAATGCAGATCTGAGAACTAAGATGTACAAGGACTTCAGTAGAAATCCACTGGGTTGAGATCACAGCACATGGGAAGTGACAATGCATAAAATGACCAGGATCTTAAAACCAAATCAATAACAATTACTCAAATTTGAGAACAGAGAGTAAAAATGAACCCAGGAGGAGACAAAAATAGTCTTTCCAACATGGGCCCACAACGGCAGCTACATCTGCATCCTGACCCTATGAAAAAGAGGACTTAGGCATGGACCTTATGCTTCATCTAATGATTAATTCAATGTGTACCATGGACCCAAACAGAAAACAGAAAAATGGAAAACTTCTTGGAGAAAACAGAAGAAAATCATGCTCCTGGGCTCGGTGGGGGCGGGGGCGGGGGGGGGGTGTTAAACACAGCACCTTGCTCGGGCGGAGATGCCAAACCTGGGGCATCTGCATTCGCGAGGCTGCGGTGGAAGGCGGCCTGGTGGGTCCTTAAAGCCAGACACAGGCTCAGGACTGCCTCGGCGACTGCCCCCCCCCCCAGGGCCAGCCAATCAACCTGAAAACTCAGCCTCTACCGGAGCCTGCGCACCAGCCCTCACCGCGTCCTGACCCGCAGCTGTCCATCGCAGCAGGCAGCAGGTGACCATCCAAACTGCAGCACACCCTCACCAGGGAGCTGTGGGGTCAGGAGAAGGCACACTGCCAGGCACAAGAGCCACCGGAAAGGCCCCCACTCCATGGCGCCAGTCGCGGCATCCCGGGAAGGGCAAACCTGCAGACACTCTCGGACTGCGGTTCACGGGGGCTGGGGCTGGGGGGGGGTGGAGAGGGAAGCGCAGGGCTCTGTGGGCGTGGCACACACAGGCTCTCCTTGCTGTGCCCCCCAGGACCCGCTGCAGGGCTCAGTGCTCTGAGCGCCTGAATCTGAGTTTCTAACACAAGTCTCGGGGCTCCTTGGAGAGACCTGATCCCCGGATGGGGCAGGAAATGCACAGGATCAGCCCAGTATCTCCCAGTGCAGGGAGGTAAGAGAGGGTTCAGGGGACACTGAAGCCAGCTGCCAGGGCTGGCCCAGGTGAACCACAAAATAAAGTGCATTGAGATTTGATCATCACCCAAGAATAAATACCCACGAGTCCCTACTGGAACAAAAAACTGATTGGATAAACAAAAACATGGACAGAAAACCCCAAATTCAAGATTCCTTGGATGTATCTTGCAACGTGGAGAACACTGACCAGACCACCGTGGTCACACCATCAAGGCCAATGTCCACTGGGATGAGTCACGTTGACAGCACGTGCCCTGGGCGGGTGTGATGAGGTGCTTCTCCTCTGCACCCTCCTAACTGGGGAACACCCTTTAAACAATTCCGAGTAAGAGCACTTGCAAAGCAGGGGGCAGCAATCCTTAAAACTCTCCAGGCCCCAAAGTCAGGGACCTCTAGAAACATTCACAGCAGGGAGGACCTAAGAGAGCAGGAGAACTATGAGGACGTGGGATTCGGGAGGGGCCTGGGACGGAAAGGGACCCAGGAAACCTGCATGAAGCAAGGTCTGGCTCACACGTAGCAGTGCTGTTAATGTGCCCGCGTCCCACATGAAGGGAGATGGCGGGACAGGGACAGCGGGTGTCAGGTGATGGAACACGTGAACCTCAAACTATCAAACATGTTAGAACATTATTTTTAACAACAAGCAGAACCCTGCAGGATGATGCCCCAGATTATGGTGAGTCCTTAACCAGAGTCGTGCCGACCCAGCCTGGGGAAGAAGTAAGCGAGGGCTGGCGTTAATGTGGTGGAAACCCGCGGAGCCCTGAGACAGAGCTGGGGGACACAGAGGCACACGCCTAGAACACGGAGCCCAGGCCACTGGACAGAAATTCACAACCCCGAAAGAAAGAAATTTGTCACCTGGAACTCTACAGCCAGGGAGAGCAGTCTGCAAAATCAAGAGCCAAAGAAATAGTGAGTGGAAGACAGACTTGATCCCCGGGATCCGCATTTTAAAAAGTGCCTCCACTCCTCCAGGTCATCAATTTGATTGAAAATTACTTCTGTTGGGCCCTAAGTCTTGTCCTCGTGGCAAATAAAGTGCTTCTCTCCTCCCCCCCCCAAAAAAAAAATAAAAAATAATAAAAAATAATAAAAAGTGCTACGGGATGTCCTCCGAGGCCCGATCAGCCAGAGGCATGGGACCCTCTTCACTGCGGCCAAGACTGGAAACACCCCTGGTGTCCGCTGGCGGATGAGTGGGTGAGGAACGTGGGACGCCCGCAAGTTCACACCACATCTAACAGCTGTTCCCACTGCAGGGCAACGAGGCCGTCCGCTGTCCCAACACTGGGTCACCTTGAGGACACGCTAGGTGGAGTCGGCCCACAAGACCTACCTCGGAATGGCACTCAGGTGTGGGATGAGAGGGGACCACCTGCAGCAGAGCAGGGGTCTGGGGGGGCGGGGGTGGGGGGTGGGAACCCCCAGGAGAGCTTGGGTCAAAGGCTACGGAGTCTCAGTCACAAGATGACCGTCCTGGAGGTTCCTGCCCAGGCTGTTGTTAGCGTTGTATTTCCCCCTTGGCATCGAGGACAGTCTGAATGTCCCCTTCTCAAAGAACAACCCAGGAAGCTCCGTAAGGCTGGGTCCACCAAGGTAGCTGCTGACCACTCGCGGGCCTTGGAGCAGCAGTGTCCACCTCAGGTAGATACTGAGAACAGCCACCACGGACAGGGAAGCAGGAGGCCTGCAGGAAGTAGGTGGTCAGCAAGGTCAAGGGCTTGCCACCTGTTTTAGGAGGGTTGGGAGGTGTCCAGTGGAGAGGAGGGTGGGGACGGGCCAGGGAGAAGGCTCCAGTGTGCAGGACACGGGCAGGGAGCAGGGAGAGGGCTCACTGGGCAGGGACCTGTGGGAGGGCAGCGTGAGCAGGAGCTTCAGGGGTACAGCACTGGACCTGGAAGGAGGGGCCTTGAGCCTGCCCAGGAAGGGCCTCGGCTCACCACCCACCACCCACTAGGTGCCCGGGATGTCCCCGAGCCAAGGCACGGGGTCGTGTGTTCTCCTGGCCCAGGGCCCTGGGGTCAGTGTGGAGCCAACCTACTGAGGAGGGGCTTGGCAGGGGCCTGGCAGCTCCAGAGGGAGGTGAAGAGGGACAGGGCCCCCACCAGGCCTTGCTGCAGGACTGGCCGAACGGGCCGCCAGCTGGCCTGCGGGGGGGCCGTCCTGTGGAGGATTAAGGGCCGGTGGGCTCCCCTGCTTCCAGGCAGCACCCAGAGGCCAGAGGAGACCCAGTGGAGGGGAGGAGCTGACCCCACAACGCACCACAAGATCCAGGCAGCTGCCTGCTCCCGAGGAGGGAGAGGGGCGAGTCCCCGAGCCCAGCCCCCTGGGACAGCCTGTGAACCCCCCTCCGCCCGCCCCGTGCAGAGGAGGGTGTTGGCCTGGGAGGTTCCCCAGTATCTTGCCAGACAGAGGAGGGAGGACGGTGGCCTCCCAGGCTCTGGGGCGAGCATCTGTCCAGAGGGGCAGTGGGCGGGGGAGAGTCCACCCCAGGCTCGGGTTCAGTTTCCGGCAGGGGCAGCCTGGCCCACAGCTTCCACACTGAGACAGCCTGGGGCCCGGCCACCCTGCTCCCAGGCTCCGTCAGCGCCTTCCCTAAGGCTGGGTCCAAGCCACCACGAGGCCTGCCGCGCACCGGACCTCCTCTGGTCATTCAGCAGGCCCTGGGCTGGCAGTGGGAGGTGGGTCGCTACTGGGTGTCCCGCGGGGTCAGCAACACGCAGAGGCTTGAGAGAAATGCAGGCCCCCAGGCAGGGTGGCCTGAGCCAGGGTGAACCCCTGGTGCACTAGAGAATACCCTGGGAGGCAGAGGGTGTGCAGAGGGCCTGGCCCAGGGAGGACCAGGGGACCAGCGGGGATGAGTGGGGGGCAGAGGGTGTGCAGAGGGCCTGGCCCAGGGAGGACCAGGGGACCAGCGGGGATGAGTGGGGGGCAGAGGGTGTGCAGAGGGCCTGGCCCAGGGAGGACCAGGGGACCAGCGGGGATGAGTGGGGGGCAGAGGGGTGTGCAGAGGGCCTGGCCCAGGGAGGGCAGCCCATGGGGACCAGCGGGGATGAGTGGGGGGCAGAGGGGTGTGCAGAGGGCCTGGCCCAGGGAGGGCCGTCCATGGGGATCAGCGGGGATGAGTGGGGGGCAGAGGGGTGTGCAGAGGGCCTGGCCCAGGGAGGGCAGCCCATGGGGACCAGCGGGGATGAGTGGGGGGCAGAGGGGTGTGCAGAGGGCCTGGCCCACGGAGGGCAGCCCATGGGGACCAGAGGGGATGAGCGGGGCCGGCGCAGCTGCGTGTCAGGGGCCTGTGAGCAATGCCAGGGGCGGAGGAGAGGACCCGTCTGCCCAGGCAGGGTGTGGGGGTGAGAGGAGCACGGGGGTGGGTGTCCCCTGGGAGCCCTGCACTGTCCTGACCCCCCCGGGGTCCCGGCAGTCCCCTCACCCTTCCAGACCTCGGACTCCCCGCCCGTCGATGGTGGGTTCCCCTGGCCTCGCGGGTTATTAGGAGACTAAAGCTAGTGTATCTGAGGGACAGCACTTGTCCCTGACTAGCTGAGCATTTGTCAAGAGCCTTCTGTGGGTGACCATGGAGCGAGGACCAGGCTCCGGGCCGCGGGGAACACAGAGTGGACAGCGGCCCCTCCCCCTCCAGCCCTGCTCGGGTCCCAGCCCTGTTCTGGCCCTTCTGTCCTTCCGGATGAGGAGACCCAGCAAGCCAAGGAGGGGCTCACCTTGCCCCTGCCTGTCCCGGGCCTGGCTGCTGCAGGAGGGCTGGGGTCTTGGGGACCCCGCCAGGCCCCACACTTCCCAGGTAGCTCCGAGGACCACGTCCTTGCAGGGCCTGGTTCTCCCTCTCCCAGAACATTCCCAGTAAGGGACGACTCAGCCCGGGAACGGGCTAGTTTGAGCCACTGGAAATCTCAGCTGGGATCCTGGCGTCTGGGGAAGGGCCGGGCTCTAAAAATAAACCGCTCGCCTCAGCCTGAGAGCCGCTGGCAGGAGCCTGAGAGCCCGGGCTGCCGCTGACACTCCCGCAGATGCCTGCGGCCCGGCCGGCCGCCGCGCCCCCCTCCCAGGCAGCTGGCCCCTGGGATGGGCTGGTGGCAGGTGGCAGCCAGGAATATTTGACCCCAGCTCTTGGAGGCCCCCCATCCCCACAGGCTCACACACATAGGAGCTCCAACCTGGGATGAGCAGCGCGGAGCACAGCCGGGGGCTGCTCCCGAGCACAGGCCCCAGGACGCCCAGAGCGGCTCCCCCAGGACAGCCTCACCCTGCTGCTGGACAGTGACCAGCCTCCCCACAGGTAAGGGACTGCTCCCTTGGGGACGAGGCCGGCTGTGGCCTGGGGGTGGGGAAGGGGCTCCCGGGAGGCAGGAGCAACTTTTCTGTGGTGGCTTGCATCCTCCCTGGACCCTGGGGGTCCCGGTTCAGGCATCCAGCTGCTCTGGAAGGGGGTCCTGGTGCCACTTACTGCCTCTCTCCGTGCCCCAGTCGGTGGGGACAGCTTGCCCTTTCTGTCTCTCCATAACCTCAGCTACCACCCAAACGTCAGCGTACTGCGGCTCCCTGTTTGCCGGCCCCCGTTAGGGGTCTGAGGAGCCAGGTGGAAAGTTTCTCAGAGGAGGCGTCTGGGTGTGAGAGGAGCCCGGGGCCTTCGGCACGAGAAGGTGTCCCCTCCCTGCTCTGGGGACGCGGTGGGGGCAGGAGAGACACCCAGAGCAGTCCTGCCTGCTGGTGGTGGGCAGGGGCCGTCCCAGGGACAGGCTGAGGGGGGTGGACTCCGCCTCCCTGTGGGTCTCCAGGTCCGAATTCCCTATCAGACGCCGAGGTTTATAAAGGGGCTGGTTTCTACTGGGGTGGCTTCAGGCCCGCGGAGCCGAGCTGGCGTGAGGGAACTTGGAGCTGGGCCCACCTGGCCCCTGGTGCTCACGGGGGCCAGCAAGTGTGGCTTTCTGCCTCAGGGCTTTCTGTGCCGGGTGCCTGGGCTCACCCTCACCTGAGGGTCAAGCGATCAGAGATGAGAGCTGGTGGACTAAGGAGTGTCCCCTCATCAGAGGGTCAGGTGCTGTGGGCCGGAGGGGTTTGATCAGCCTTGCCCGGTTCCCGGGAGTCACGAGGGGCGTGGGACGAGGTGGGACGTTTGTCTCCGCCTGAGGCTGAGCTGGCACGAGGCTCCGCCAGCTCCTGCAGTGGGGCTGGCCAGGTCAGAGCCAGGTCAGAGCAGTAGGTGAGAAGGGCTACTGGGGAGTTTGGTCCAGAGGTGTGGCTCCAACGGGGAGCACAGACCCAGGAGGAAAGCACTCACAGTGGCCAGTGGAAGGACCCTGGGCAGCCACATGGGGCCTGGGACTGCCAAGGCCCCTGAGCAGGGCCACACCTGACCCCTGCTGTCCACTCCAAGTCACATCCCACCCCAGGGCTGGTTCCCTCTCCCTGCTCCCTCCCCCATGTGTCCTTAGAACCCCCCCCCCCCAAGTGTCCTAAGCAACACCCAGTACTTCTGCCACCTTTGCACGTGACCTGAGGTCGGCATGGAATTCCAGCTGGGCACGCTCCCGAGGCCAGCACCCCAGACCTGAGCACAGCTCTCAGGCCTCTGCACTTTGGTCTTCTCGTCTATAAAATGGGGTGAGCTCCCTCCCTCGCCACTGGCTGCCAGCACAGGGTGGTGTCTGGGGCAGGGGACACTGTCCATCAAGGTCTGGTCTTCTCCTGATCACACTGGGAGCCTCCAGGTCCATTACATCCCAGCCTGGAGCCTGGTGCCCGGTAGGCCCACAGCAATGCTGCTGGACACACATGCGGGGTCACACAACCTGCGGCGATCCTTACGAGGGTACCACGAGCCCGTCCTCGTCAGATGGCGGGGACAATACCCATGGAAGCAGTCTCTGCTTCCGGCTGAAGCCAAGGCAGACAGATTTGGGTCCACAGCCCTGGGGTCACCTCTCACAATGGGGACAGCCTGCTGAGGGCAGAGCCAGGTGGCCATAGCCATCGGTCATTGGGTGCTGGCTTCACCTGGGGACGCCTGCTCGGCTCTGGCTGGTTTGGTTCCCACTCGGTGTGGACGTGTGGACACCGCCTCATCCCTGGACGTCTGCTCCTGAGAGGCCCCCCAGATCCTCAGAGCCCCCAGCCAGGCACAGCGGCTGCAGCCACCAGGAAAGCGGAGGGAGAGGGAGGTGGTGGCTGCTTCCCCACCCCGTGGAGAGGCCACGGGACCCAGAGGCCTGGAAACCGAGGCGTGTGCCTGAAATAGCAGTAGATTTATCAAGCGCTGCTCAGAGCCGGGCTCGGCGCTCGAGGCTGTGCACATCCAACCAGTCTGCAAACACTCGACCTTGAGCAAAAGCACAAATACCCTAGTGCCAACGAGTGGCCCCCGTGGAGTCCCCGGCCTGTCCCCAAATCCCTGCTGCAGAGGCAGCCGGATTCCCAGGGCCGCGGAGGCCCCTCTGGAGGGTGCTGGGTCCCACCAGCTCGCTGGCCCAGCTGTGGGGCTGAGAGTGAGTCTGCCCCAGGAAAGCCCCGACGGGGGTCACCGTTCAGCCAGGTCACCAGGCCCACTGCCCGCTGAGGAGGAGGGGGCCTCCTCGTGTCCCTGCGTGGCCCTGCCCTGGCCAGCTCCTGCTCTACCTGCTGCGTGATGAGCGTGTTCTAAGCTCCGCGGCTCACAGCCGCGTGTTTCCTGCTCCTCCTTGGGTTTGGCTGGGGTTTGGCTGAGCCCCGCTGCTGCGACCACCCTGGGCTCCAGGCTGTGGACAGGTGTGGGGCCTGCAGATACAGCAGGAGAGAAAAGGCCATGTCCTGTGAGCTGGGGGTCTGTCTGCTCACGTCCCTTGGCTATTGTCACCTGTCCCCACAGCCTGCAGGGCGCAGTCCCAGGCCCACAGGCAGAGCTGACTGGGGGGGTGGCTGCTGCAGTCCCAGGGTGGACTCTGATTTAGTCACCTGCCTGTCCCCCTGCAGGCCAGGTGAGGACAGCCCTGGGCCAGCTTCCCCTGGGGGGCGGGGGAGGGGAGCAGAGGTTTCTTCAGCAAGGAGCCACCCCTGGGGTCACAGATGGGTGTCAGGGAAACAGTCAAGTGGAGTCCAGAGGGGACGTCAGCACCTGAGTCACTGCGGCCTCCCAGCGTAGAGGTCCAAGAAGAGGAACGGAGAGTGGGAGTCCTGCGAGGGGCAGCAGTGTCTTCTCCAGGAGGAGCTGCTGAGCATGGGGCAGAGGAGAGGGCAGGGGGCACGGAAGGGCACTGCCCAGGCTCAGGCCGGAGGCAGAAGGTCTGTGCCCCAGGTAGCTGGCTGCCCTGCTGCCACCTGCTAAGCCCCTGCCGTCCCTCTCTGGGCCTGGACAAGGCGGTGGGTGGCTTGGGACCCTGTCGGGCGGCTCCCTCGGGCTCCAACACACTCGCCTGGCACTAGCTCCAAATGAAGTGGTTCAGGAGCCTCTGATCTCATTAGTGAGTCACAGTGTCCTGCTCTTCAATAATTCATAGCTGGAGCCTCTGGCCACAGCAGCTCTGGAGAATTACCCAGCCGGCAGCCGGCAGAGAGGCTGCCACTCGAAAGGTCACTCACAAATACTCCCCTTCTTGTCAATTTGCAAAACGAGGAATCTGCGGCCCAGCGCCCTGGGCGAGGAAGTGTTTAAATACCAACTGTCGCAAACCCTGCAGGGGACCGGTTGGCTTTTCCTGGTTAAATGTTCCTGTCTCCAGAGAACTCGAGACCGGGCAGAGCACACACCACAGGGAAGGGATCCACGTTCAGATTGGCGCCCGCATCCTGCAGCTGGGCCCTGGGTGCCCCCTTCAGCCTCAGCCTATGCACCTGTGAAACAGGTCGATGAGGCCTGCCTGGGCCATGTGGAGGGGGAGGACGGGACGGCCAATGTCAGGACAGGCGCTGGGGTCCCGAGCCAGGAAGAGACAGCCAGGGAGGGTCCTGGGCCCAGAGAGGGGAGGGAGCAAGGAGAGGGAGGGTGGCCCCCACAGGCCACACACACATGGTCTAGAGAGACCCGGTGACCTCAGGGGTCCCCCTGAAGGCTGTGAGCACAGAAGGCCCAGCACACTTGGCCAGGAGGGCCCCGGGGACACGTGGGAGCTGCTGTGGTGGCCGCCCAGGGTGCCAGGCCCCAGCTGCCCCCGCTGCAGTTACTCAGAGGTCCAGGCCCCCCAACATCATCTCTAGCTCAGAAAGGAAGGCGGCTGGGGAGGAGCCGACTTAGCGATGGTCCTGCGACCCCGGGGTGAGGGGCCTGGCCTCTTCCTGCCGCTGTCCCTGCCTCTGCAGGGGGACCACACTAAGCTCCACTCTGCCCACAAGGAGCCAGGCCTGGAACCAGGTGGCCTGCAAGTAGACGCCTGCCCTGCCGCCCTCAGTCAGAGGTCCCCACGGTCACTCGCCCCTGTGTGCCTCAGTTTCCTTATTTGGGGTGGTGGCAGCACCTGTCACTGGGTCAGTGCAAAGACAGCAGGTTCTCGGAGCAGTGCTGGGCGGGGCTCGGGAGCCTCTGCTGAGCCCCCAGCCCTGGGCACTGGCTCCCCACTTCACGGCAGCCCAGGGGAGGCCTGACCTGGGGCCTGTGCTCAGAATGACTCAGACAAAGCCCTTGACCTTGGGCCTCGAGGAGTGGACTCCGGGCCTCGTGGGCTTCGAGCTTCCTTTCGGCAGTTTGAAGTGACCCCTCTCCTGTGGGCTGTTCTGGGGGGAGGGGGAGAACCTCTGGAACTTCTACTGGGGAGCTGGGCAGACCCTGGCCGAGCCCGTCTCTTCTAGGAGAACCACCTGACCCAAGGGGCCATCAGACCTCCCACCAAACCCCGGCCCCCAGCTGGAGAAGAGCAGCTGGCCAGGGCTGTCTTCCCAACTCCCATTCCCTGAGCTCGGCCCTGGCCCGGCCACACCAGGGACATGGGACACATGACAGGTGCCACCAGCCGGTGGGGCTGGACGGGTCTCCTGGGGAACTCCCTGGGTCTTCAGGTCCTCCCCGGGCCTCTGAGCCCCCGGGCGCTGTCCTGGCCATCTCCCTTGAGCGTCCTAGCACCTCCCCCCGCCTGCCCCTCCGTCCTCATCTTCTCCCCCGCAGCCTGGGTGGCGGGGACGGAAGCTGGCGTCTCCTTACAGTTGAGAAGTGTTGGATGTTTTCTGTCTTAACTTAAACTCCGGTGAGTGGAGTGTCTCCTCTTCCTCTCTCCACAATGTACACGAGAGCCCTTCCCGCTGCCCGGCTGCAGAGGCCCGCTCCTGCGTCACCTCCTCTAATCCCCTCCACTTGGTGGCAGGAAGGACCTCTTGACCTCACACGCCTGGTGTCCTCGAGGCTCAGGGCTTGGCCGCTGCCCTCCCTGTGTTGCCTCCAGAGGCCTTGTGGCTCAGGGCCTGGGGGGCCCAGCAGCAGGACCTGGCCCTCATTCTCTAGAGGACCCTGAGGCTCAGGGAGCCAGGGCCACGCACCAAGCCACCTGTGATGGTGGCAATGCTGGGCCTGGATGTCTACTGGCCTGGCCACCAACCCGGCCCTTGTCTGTGACCACACAGGCAGGACTCAGGGCCGCAGCCGGACTCCCTGGGGCCGTGACCGTGCAGGGCCCGCCTCCCACTGGCCCTCAGGTCCTTGAGGAGTGGGACTCCAGGCCTATGGCCTTCCGTCCCTAGCAGCGCCAGCTGTCCCTTCTCCCCACAGACCAGCAGGGGCTCTAGTTGACCAGAGTCCAGGCCTGTGGTGAGCAGATGACCAGTGGGGCCCTGGACACGGGGGTCCCTTCTCCAGCTGTGGCCACCTCAGTGGGGTCCCTCTGCACCTTCCGGACTCTCCATGTTGCGAGGTCACCACCCCGAAGCAAGGATCCCAGGGCCGTGGCAGCCCTGTGGGTGGGCCGGGCTGAGGCCAGCAGAGCTGAGGCACCAAGGAGGGGCCCGTCCAGGGGGATGCAGAGGGCAGGGGGCTGCAGGACAGCGTTGGGCAACCATGGGGCCCGGGGAAGGACCAGGCTCCAGGGCCTCAAGGGCCCTTCTGTAAGCAGCTCCGGGATGCCCACACCAAGGAGTTGATGGGGTGGGCAGCAGGCGAGAGGGAGAGGGCCCGGGAACAGGCTCAGGGGACAGCTGCCAAACTGGGCAGGTGGGGCAGCCAACCCGGCCAGCTGTCCCTGGTGGCCCCTGCTCGCTGTATGAGCTGGGCAGGTCCCTGGGCCTCCCCTGGAAGACAGGCCTAGTAATTCTCTCTGATGAGAGTCCATGGGTCGTAGGGTTCAGCGAGGTGCTTTGCAAACTGTGAAATTCTGGGCTGTGTCCTAGGTAGTTGCTAGAAGCCATATAATAGTGAATAGGTGCCGCCCACCTGGCACTGGGGGCATATGAGCTGTGTTGGTCCTGGTGGCCCCCAGGCTGTCCCAGAAGATGCAGCCCAGGGGCTGCGAGGGCGCTGTGGATGTGCACAGCCTGGCTGTGTGACTTGTGTGGGCTGCTTCACCTCTCTGTGCCCAGAACTGGCACATCTGTCACACCGTGGGGTGATCGCCCTGGAGCACAGCTGTGCAGAGCATCACCTCACCGTCCACGGGGGCCAATAAATGTGTGGAGCGGCCGTGACCCGGCGGCGGCACCTATGCGCCTCCCCTTTGCTGCCTGAGTCTCTATTGTGAGGTTGAAGACTCCAGTGCCGCGCCCACACGGTGCCACCCGCGGTCCCTCCCCAGCTGCTCAGTCTTCCATGCCCCGCCCCATGCAGCCCTAACCCAATTCTGGCCCTTTCCTGTCCCCAGAGCCCACCTCGGCCCTCCCAGGGCCCCCACTCAGGCTCAGTCACACCACCTCCTTGGGCAGCCCCAGCTGGGCATGTCATGAGACCCGCCCTTCTGCACCCGGAAACCGGAGCTGCGTGGGGAGGGGACTTCCCAAGACCTACAGCCCATGGGTGTAGGGGTGGGGTGCCAGGGTGGGGGGCAGGGGTAGGGGGCCGGGGTGGGGGGCCGGGAGCCAAGCCAACCTGGACCCTGCCAGCATCACAAGCCTGGGGCGGGCCAGTCCCAGGCCGGCCGTCACTGGGTGAGCTGACCACCTGCCGTCTGGGAGCTGGGGTCCTGGGGCGGGCCTGCCGGCTGCACTCCACCTGTCTCTGCCCGTCACCCCCTAGGTGACCAGGACCCGTCACGCAGAGTCCCTTCTGGGCACTTTAGAAGCTGACCCGCTGCCCCCTCCCCCGTGGTCAGGCCTAGCCTCCTTTCCCGGCGTTCAGAGCGCCGAGTGCTGCCCACAGGAGACTGTCCTCCCTGGGTTCCCTGTGCGGTATGCACCTCTTGGCTGGGCCTGAGGCTCTGTCTCCCGTGCCTTCCTGCTGACCTCTGACTCCCCTCCAGGCACCGGACAGGAGGGGTTGGCCTCGAGATCCCTGCACCTGGCTGGACTCCTAGGTCAAGGCCTCTGCCCTCTGTCCTCAGGCTGCTGGCTCCTCTGGGGCAGGGCCTGGGTCTCATTCCGCTCTGGTTCCTACGGGCAGCACAGGGCCTGGCCAGAGGAGCTGGACATCCCAGGAGTAGAGGACACTGCCAGAAAGAACAATCTCATAATGAAGGCTGGGGAGCGAGGAAGGGCCTAGCTCTGGGGGTGATGTCCAGGCCGAGACCTTGTGACACTGGCCAGGGCCATTGGGGGACCAGCATTCCAGGGAGAGGGGACAGCAAGAGCCAAGGCCTGGGCTCAGGAGCCAGATGGGTGGGAGGACCCGAGACTGAAGTGACACCCTGAGGCCCCGGACGGCAGGGTGTGGCCCAGGGTGAGGTGTCAGAGCGCCCCCAGGGCCCCCCAGTGCTGGGTTTCCTGGCGTCTCCGTGAAGCACCCCCCTTTCAGGGGGGGCGGGGGGGGGGTCTGTGGAGCGTCAGAAACCCAACTGGGTCTCCGGTGGAGGAGCCGCTTAGGAGGCCATAGGTCAGGGCCTGTGCCCCCGGGCGCCAGGTGGTACCTAAAGAGACTGTTTCAGTTCTTCTTGCCACAAGTGGTGGCAGGGCCGGGGGATGGGCAGCAGCCCCTGCAGACTGACCGGTGCGCGTTCTGCTGTGGGCAGTCCCCAATGAGGTTTTAACATATTAATCATCGAACTGAACTTGGGGTCCCTGGACACAGCTGGTGCTGGACCGGAGCCCTGGCTGGAGCTGGGCTTGCACCCCCCCTTTTACTGGTGCCTCCTGCAGGGTGGGGATGCCCGGTCCCCCTAGAGGGGCAGCAGAGGGTGCTGAGGGATGGCAGCAAACGGCTTCCAACCCCAGCTCTGCCCTGGGTGCCCACCAACCCCAGGTGAGCCTGAGCCCCGCCCTGCCACCTGCACAGTTGGGCAGGCTGGTTAGCAGGAGCAATGACCTCCCTGCGGACGCCCAGTGTGGGGCGTGGCGTGGTGCAGACCTCAGGGCCCTCTCTCGCCCCACCTCCTGGCCCTCTCGCCTCCGCTCTGGACTTCGTGTGGCCCTGGTCCCCCACCCACCCCTGGACGATCCTTCCCAGGTCTGTCAACTGACACCTGAGTTTTCCCGGGCTCCACCTCCCGACCGCCCTGCTTCTGCCCACCTCCAGGTCGCAGCCCTGAGCCCTGGCACTGCCAGCCAGCCGCTGACTCCACCCCCTGAGGTTGGCGGCTCCTTCTGGAGGGGTGATGCCCAGCGGGGGCCTCAGCTCCTCCCCGCCCCTCCCCCCAGGAAGCCCCATTGGCACTGGAGTTTAACACGTGTGCAAATCTGTGAGCAGGGGACACCAGGCGCCCTGGCTCTCCCACCAATGGCTGCGCTCCCCTTTGCCCTTGATCTTGTCGCTTCCTTTGTAACTCCAGATACTACACGGGCACCTCTGTCCTGCACCTCTGCGCCATCTGGGGCTCGGCTCTGAGATTCCAGGCTGGGCTCCCCCCACACCCCCTACTCCCCCCACCCCCTTAATGGCCCTAACTGACTCCATGATTTCTAACAGGCCACGGCCACTCTCCCGGCCCAGCCGTCCTGCCTCTGCCCCTCTGCTGTGTCTTCCCCCAGGCCAACAGCCTTCCTGGACACCTCTGAACAGGTCTGCCTGGCCCCCCGAGCACCGTCGGCCTGGGCCTGGGTGTCCACCTGGTACCACTTCCCTCCCCAAGCCCCACCTGGCCCCTGTGTCCTGAGTGGCCTCCGGGCCTCTCTCAATCCCTCAGGCCAGCCGCTGCCCCACCCCCACCAGGTGCAGGCCATTCCCTGGTCAGGAGGGTCGGCTCCTTCACCTTAAGCTTTGAAGTCACCGTCCACAGGCCGGGTCCGCCCTGTGGTTCTGACACCACCCCCCCAGACACAGTCCTGCTTTTTCTCCCCGTTCCTGCCCGCAGCTCTGACCACAGTGCCCGGGCAGGGCCTGGCCCTCGGTGGGTGGGCTGCAGCCCTGCATGGCCTCCCAGCCCCTGTCCATCCACCTCTTCTTCTGGCCCCTGACTACAGGAGCGCTGTGTGCGTGCAGCCTGGGCTCAGGTGTGTGTGTAGCCAGGGCTCAGGTGTGCGTTCACCTGGACTGAGGTGTGCATTCACCTGGGCTCAGGTGTGCACACAGCTAGGCTCAGGTGTGCACACAGCTAGGCTCAGGTGGTCGTGCAGGCTGGGCCCAGATGTGCATGTAACCTGGGCTCAGGTGTGCGTTCACCTGGACTGAGGTGCACACGTAGCCTGGGCTCAGGTGGGCACTCGGCTGGGCTGGGTTGGGCATGCACCTGAGCCCAGTGTTTGGCTGGGGCAGGGCCCACCCGCGGCTCCCCTTGTCTGGAGCAGCCCTGTTTGGCCCTCATGCTGTGGACCGTCCGCTGGTGCAGAACCTCCTCCTCTGAGCTTGGCTGCCCCAGGCCTTGGGAGCGTGGCCTCTCCTGAGTCTCGTCCCTTGTCCCCACCGTCCTTGCCCCTCCAAGAGCTCTCACGGTCTCCTCCTGCTGTGCTTGTCCTGGATGTCACCAGGCGTGGGGGCCTCCCTCACCCGCCCGCTCCCCGGGCCTTGACCTGGGCACGTGCCTCTTGCTCAGCTCGGGTTCCTCAGGTCATTATTTTCTATCCACGGCTGCCCTTCCGCATGGCCTCTGCGCTCTCCAGCCGACCACTCCCCGATGGCGGCATCTGTCCTGGCTCCCGGTCCCTTGGCCCACCTCTGACCGGAGGGCGTTCTGCTCTGCGCCCCAGGCTCCCTCGTCTCCACGGTATCACTCCATCTTGCAGTGCCTCTGTGGTCACTCACCGTCCCCCCACCCTCATCGTTAACCCCGCATCTTCCGCATCTTACTGTCCACTGCTCGCTCTGCTTCCTGGGCTCTCGCCGGTCGCCGGCCCCTGGAGGACCCACCAGAGTCCAGAGAGGAAGCCAGTGACATGGTGCATGGAGAGGGCAGGGCCAGCACCTGAGACTCCTGCACGGCCAGACCTGGGGCTGGACGTCCCCTACTGGGGCAGAGGTGTCCGAGGGAGATGCCTGCCACTTCCTCCTGCCCCCTTTTCTGGCCTTTCCTTCCTTCCCGCACCCACTCTCACCTACCCTGCTCCCCTGAGAACAATCAGTGCACAGAGGAAGGAGAAGTTGGCCAAAGGTCACCAAAACTCAGCTTGACAGCTGACTCCCAATGTGCTGTGTGACCTTCAGGAAGCCACACAACCTCTCTGAGCCATAGCTCCTACTCACCTAAAAATGTAAATAATATTCCTGCCACCAGGAGCTGTGGTGTGGGTGGTGAGGTGACCCTGTGACTGGGAGGCAGCTGCAAGGAGGGCTGAGCACAGCTGCGCTGGAATTCCTGCATCCTTCATCCATATGGATGTCCGTCCCCAGAGAGAGGGCGCCTGGCCATCCCCTCTGGCCTCTCCCATTGGCTGGGGCTCCGAGGTCAGGCCCTCAGCACTCAGACGTGAGGGTTGATTTGATTAAGGTCCTTGCCGCCCGCCTCGGCGGCGAGGGAGGGCGCTGGAGGGAGGCGCAGGCCTGGGGGAGGCGGTATTAATGGAGATCTTTGTGCTCCTGGTGGCTAATCCCTGAGGGAGGGATTGGCTGCTTAATTCCACCTTAATGCTCTGCTTCAACCCAGAGCCTTTCCCGAGACGTGGGCAGAGCAGCCGGGCATGGCCATGTCCACAGGGCGGCCTGGCCCTGGGGGCTGCAGCAGCAGAGGGAGGGGCGCGGCTGGACTCCCTGCCCTCTGGCCTCCCCCGCCTCCCCCTCCCTTCCCCTGGGCTGGGCAGGCTCCTCAGGCAAACACCCCAGGTGCCGACTGCCCGTCCCCCTCGCTGCCCCCTCCTCGGCTCACCGTCCAGGACTGAGACCCCAACGCCCTGGGTCCTGTCTGGGCTGCTCCTGCCCAGCCTCCCGCTCACCCCCCACGGGATCCAGCCCTGGCCGGCCCTTGCCACCTGCGCCCGAGCACCCAGTGGCACCTCAGGGAGCTACTCGTCATGGTCACAGGCCTCCGTGGCTGGGGCGCCACCCACCCCGCAGGCTGCTCCTGTGGAGGAAACCCTGTCCACTGGAAGTTCCCGGCTCAGGGCAGCCAAGGCCCAGGCGGTCAACCAACCCCGTCCTCCCGCACAGCTGGGCTCCAACTCCAGGGACGTCCAGGGCCAGCGGGCACCAGGACAGCCTGATCCTTGCAGCAGGCCCCTGGGGGTGCACGAGAGGAGGCTAAGGCTTTGGGGGGGGGCGCGGAGGCGTGCAAACCCAATGCCAGAACTACCTCGCCCAACTCTGCCCAGGTGGCTTGGGCCTCTGATCCCAGGAGAGTCAGAGCCATTAGAAATCCCAAGTATGCCACATGCCACCTCGGGATATTTGGGTAGCCTCCATCCACTGGGGACAGTCCCATCATGCACCAAGCCTATCAGGCCCAAGCGCTCCCCCTGGGCCCCTTCCTTCAACTCATGGCTCTCCCTGCACCCCTGCCTCATCCCTGCCTCCAACCAGGATCCAGCCACTAGGACCTCCTGGCTCTTCCTCAAACCCAGGTCCTGGCCCTCCCCAGGCTCCAGCAGGGTCCTCTCAGCTTTCTGCATGGCTCTTCCCCCTCCCTGCTTCACCCCTGACCCTTCACACCCACCACCAACAGGATCAGAGCAGAAGCCAGGGGCTTCCCACTCTGCCCACAGGCCAGCCTGAGGCCGGACCTGCCACGGTCAACACTGGAAACCAGGGCCTCGGGGCGTCTCTCATCCACGCCCTGCACACCAGCTGGAGGGGCTGCGGGGGTCAGGGCCGGGAAGGGCCTGGGCAGGGAGTCTTCAGGGCTGGACCGAGTCAGCTCCCAATCCTGGCTCCCCAGCTCGGGGCGACCCCGGGAACCTCCAGCTGCCCCGGGTCACCTAGGGAGAGCCCAGTGTGGCTCTCACCTGCTCCTGTCCCCAGGGCTGTGTGGCCGCTGGCCACTCTCATATCCGGGTGCTCAAGTTGGCGGCTGAAGCCGTCAGAGGCCAGGGTTTGAGGTGACAGGGGACCAGGGGCTCCTGGAGGAGGAGGAATTGAAAGGCTCTGTAAGCCCAGGAGGAATGTGGACGGGCAAGAGGGCAGGCCGGGCGGAGGGGCGGGCGGAGGGGCAGGTGAGGCCCAAGGGAGCCGAGGCCAGGCAGAGATTCCCAGCCGGGCCCTGGCCGAGGGCCAGCAAGGGCTCAAGGACGTGCCCACGGCTGGGCTGGAGCGTGTGGATGCACCCCTGAGCAGCCAGCCGTCAGGACAGCCCTCCGTGCTGGGCGCTGTGTCGGACGCTGGGGGCCAGACACGGTTCTGCCCTGGCCAGCGCCTGCTGCTGAGGCAGGAAGTCAGTGTCGTGGGCAGCCCCGCAGGCCCAAGCCACCATCGAGAAGCTCCGGGGAGCTGGGGGCTCCCCGAAAGGCGCCCTGGTCAGGCCCGTTGCTCAGCCAGACGGGGACGGGGAAGCCCCCCTGCCAGGGCCCCAGGCGTGACCAGGACGGGCCAGGGTGGGCCGGGGGAAGCCAGGGGAGGCCAAGAGTGGCCTCAGTGGTGGCACTTCTGCCCCCACCCTGCCATCTTCACAGCCTTTGGTGGCAGCCTGCAGGCGAGACACTAGGCTCAGGGGCCAGGGACTGTAAGGGTCCGGCGAAGCATCGGAGAAAGAGACCACACGAGACTAGCTCCATGCAATGGCAAGGGGGATTTATTAGGGATCCGTTCCAGCGCGCTGGGGCTCCGTGTTCACTCAAGAAGGGAGAGCAGCCCAGAGCCCAGAGCAGAGGTCAAGCAGAGCTTAAGTACACTTTTTGGGGAGGGCGGGGGCTTTGCATACATCAGAACAAATCATCATGAGGCGCGGGGAAATTGAACAACAACTCTGAGACAGGATTAGTACATTCATTGGCGGGAACAGTTTGGGTAGGGGTGATTGGTCACTTCTAAGTGGGGTACACATTCAAACTGGTTCTGGGGCCTGGATGCCTACGTGCCATGCTACCTGGAGCCCTTAGCTATTAAACAACCAGGGAATCAATGGAGATATTTACTGAGCAGCTCCCGCATTGTCCTAACAAGTTTACAGAGATTGCAGGTTC
Source organism: Spermophilus citellus (assembly GCF_964194105.1). NCBI lineage: Eukaryota > Metazoa > Chordata > Mammalia > Rodentia > Sciuridae > Spermophilus > Spermophilus citellus. The sequence goes on along the minus strand of NC_138197.1, from coordinate 132,559,985 downwards.
CGGGGATAGCAGGGGAATTGTAACAATAAACTTTTACCTTTTAGCCCAGGCCTTGTAATCTAGAAGCTTTACAATGCCCTAGTCTTTTACACTTTAACTCAGACTTTTGCAGCTTAGAAATTTTACCTTTACAGGACCTGCCTCGAGGGGCAGAGCTGGCTTCCGGCCCCAGGTTCCCCCAGGTTCCCCCACCAGGGCTGGGGTCGGGCCCAGAGCCCAGCATGGCCCAGAGCCCTCGGGAGCCGGCAGAAGACTGACCACGTTGAGCTGGACTTTGAAAGTCACTGGCCCCAGGGGCAGGGGGTATGGATGAGCCAGGAGAGGCCAGATCAATGTGCAGTGGAAAGTTCCAGAAGGGGCTTCCGCGAAGGCACGTGAGCTGCTAGGATGGCCATGGCCCTGGGCTGGCAGGGCCCGGCTGGCCTCGCTGCAGAGGCCGCCCCACCAGAGCCGCCGTGGAGCCCTGACAAGGAGCTGATTGTGTCCTGAGCTTTGATTTAAACCCTTAATGGATTTTTTCCACTCCATCAAGAGGCCCCGGGTCCAGGATGATAATGCAGATCCGAGCCTGATGCGGCTCAGCCAGCTCCGCTCCGCCGCCTCCCAGCCGAGCCGGGCAACGCAGGGGGAGCTCGGGAGCCTGAGGCCTGTCCATCCCGGGGCCCCCAGCGGGTGACAGTCATCCTGGCCGCCGTCCCACATGCCCCACCGCCAGGCCCTGCAGATGTGAGCACCTGGCCACGGTCATCCAAGGCGGGGAGAAAGCCCGGCTTCGGTGCCCGGTTCCCGCCCGAGGCCTGTGCCCTGGCCAGGGCGTGCCCCATCCTCCAGGGCCCTGTGGTCAGCCGCTCTACATAGCCTCCCTGTGGGTGAGGACACCTCACCCCCTGGCCTCTCCCAGCCCTGGCCCTTCCACACCAGTCCCCAGCCCCCCAGGAGGGCCGGGGTGACATGCTGAGGCCCCAGCGGCACTCCCCCGCCCCAGGGCCCTGTCTCGTCCTGGTCCTCGCCCCCGTTCCTCGGCTGCTCCTCCCTGATGGTCACACGTAGTGACAATAGCAGCTGACACATCTGTAGTCTCTGCAGGTGCCCAGCACAGCGTCCAGCGACTCCCACAGGTGAACCCCGGAGTCCTCTCAGCCCTTCTGCACGGAACACACCGGATGCTGCCGTTTTCCTGCTGAGGTCACTGAGGCCCAGAGAGGCTGAGGCCTTGCCCAGGGCTGCACAGCTCCCACTGGGAGCATCAGGGGGAAGCATAGGGCCCTTCTGCCCCTGAGGGGGAGCTTCTGATGGAGGAGAGCATCGGCTCCTGCTGCCAGCATCTGGGGACAGGAGCTCCAGATGTGGGCCCCTCTGCAGAGCCAGGCCCCCTCCCCCTTCCCTGCTGTGGCCACTTCTCTATGATGAAGGGCCCAGGGGCCCCGCAGCCCTCTGCCCCGACACCCCCTGCATCCTGTGGCCCTTGGTTCCCTAAGGATTTCCAGTGTCCACAGGGTCCTTGCCCTGCTCCCCAGAGTCCACAGCAAATGGGGCTGGGAGGCGGGTGGGTTCAGGGCCCCACCCTGGGCCCCGTCCCCACCCTGGGCCCCACCCCACCCTGGGCCCCGTCCCCACCCTGGGCCCCGTCCCCACCCTGGTGGTGCACACTCTGTCCACACGCAGTGCCCGCAGCACGGCTTTGGGGGCTCAGGGCTGGCACCCCCCATGGGGTTCGCTGGCCAGCGCTTCAGAGTGCTGCGCCTTCTCTGCCTCCCACAGCTGGGCCCCGCCCCTTCCCTCCCAGACCACCCCAGAAACCATGAGCCGCGGAGTCACCTGGGCTGTGTGCGGCGCAGCGTGGGATGCCGTGAGGACCGCAGCTGGGCTGCACAGCTGGGCGCGTCCTGCTTTGGGAGGGTGCAGACCTGGTGCCTGGCCTGTCCCCTGTGCACTCCTGGGTCTCTTCTCTGGTCTGGGATGGTCTGCCGTTGGGCGCGCAGGTCATCGGGTTGGCTCTTTGGGTGAGTGGCTTGTCTCTGACCTTCAGTTGACCTACTTGTAAAATAGGGGGTAACGCACCCCGTCAGGGCTGCCAAGGACTCGGTATTTACCCAGTGTTTGGTTGGTGCCTGCAAAGAGCAGGTGCCTTACCACCCGCTCTGCACCTAGCCACACCTGCTGCTCTCCGAGCCCCCTGTCTTCCATGAGGCTGCTGTGTCTCCCGCCCTCACACCCACCTGCCTCCCACTCCAGGAGTGTTGTGCCTGACCAGGTAGAAAGTCTTTCCAACGTGTAGTACTGGGGATGGAAACCAGGGCCTCCTGTGTGCTGGGCAAGTGCTTTACCACTAAGCCACAAAGGCCCCTGCCCCTTTCTAAATTCTATTTTGAGGCAAGGACTCACTAAGTTGCACAGACCGGCCTCGAACTTGTGATCCTCATGTCTCCTCATTTTCCTGCTTCTGCTGTTGGCTGAGACCTTCCGTGAACAGGTGCGGTGGTGTGGGTGTCCCTGGCTGGCTCCTGAGCTGGGGGGAGCGACTCCAGTCTTTTGTTGTGATTGTATTTTTGCTGGAGGCTCATAAGAATCTTTTATCATGTTACGAAATCTCCTCTATTCCTAGTCTGCTAAGCGTCTTTAGAATCCTGCCTGCGTTGAATATCATTAAATGCTATTATTAAATCGACTGAGATCTGCATATGATTAGTTATTATAGACTAATGGGGTGAATTACATTAATTGTCAGGGCCTCATCGATCCTGCCTTCCGAGAGCAAATCCGGCTTAATGAAGACGAATTGTTCTTTGCATACATAGCTCCGTTCTGTTTGCTAGTATTTTATTTAGGATTTCTGTATTTCAGTTTCGGTCTCTAATTGGTCTCAAATCTCCCTTTTATATTTACTGCTACATTGAAAATGGCTCTGAAGCCTGCTGGCTTAAAGCAAGCTAATCTCATCTCGCGTGGCTCTGGGTCAGGGATCCAGGCTGGGCAGGTGGGCTCTCGGCGGCCTCAGCTGGGAGACCTCGAGTCTGCAGCTGGAGTCACAGGAGGCCATTGGGTTATGGGGCTGGCAGTCGCTGCTGACAGTGGACTAGGGCCCTGGTGACACCCACAGGGAGCCCCCCATGCAGCTTGGGCTTCTGCACCCAGGGGGAAGGAGAGCAGGGGAGAGGAGGAGGGCCAGGGGCACTCCCTGCACCCTTTAACCCTTCTTAGGTCTAGCCCGCAGCTCAAGCCCGCAGCTCACACGCCATCTCGTGCAAGCTCTGTGCTGGTTCCGGAGGTCATCGGACTCCTCCCGGCCTCCAGCCAGGGAGAAGAGTGTCAGTCCTCCCTGAGAAGAGCATGTGGACGGGGCAGCTGTGTCTGGGAACCAACCTGGAAATGCAGTCTGTCCTCTTCTCTTGCAGGTCCTCATCAGCTCTATGTATGAGGCTGCATCCTGCCTCTAAAACAAATAGGAAAGTACTCCCACTGGCCGACTCTGCGCATAAACCGTCTGCACCGTCTCATTTCTTCCCTAAGTGTTTGGCAGAGTCCATCACCGAGGCCACCAGCGCCCTGAGAGCTCGTGGAAGGTTCTGAATTATACATCAAATGCTTTAGTAGATAGAGGACTAGTCTAGCTTGTTATCTTCTAGGTCCGTTTCCCCTGCTCCACCCTGTCCACCTGTCCTCTGCTCATTCAACTACATTTGATTTTGTGGACATGAGAATGCCTCACTCTCCCCCCCCAACATGGTGAGGTCTGCAGACACGTCTCTTTTCCATTCTTGCTATTGCTTCCTATTTTCTCAACCAATCACATGAGATATTTATCAATTCTTTTGCATTTGAAAAGACAACAACAAAATCATATATACTTTTCTGATATTTTTACTATTCTATATTTCTTTTCCAATTTTATTCTTTTTAGATCTTTCTACTTTAGGGGGTTCACTCTGTTGTTTTGGGGATACCAGGGGGTTGGCCTCTTGAGATAGATGCTGAGGTGACTTCTTTTCCCACCTAAAACACAGGTTTTTAGGCTATTTTTTAAAGAGCTGTCTTCGCTGCCTCCTGCGTATTTTGATGATTTATTTTTATTATTGCTCAGTCCAAAATATTTTCTGATTTCCAATGTGACATCTGGTCCAACTCACTCGTTATTTAGTTCATAAATTTAGAAACAGTGAGAATGTTCTGATTGCCTTGTAGTTACTGGTTTCTAGTTTAATTCCACTGAGGTCAAAGAAGATATGATTTTCATTACTTAAAATTTGTCAAGATTTGCTTTATGGTCTACATATAATCTATGATGGCGTTCTATTTCATAAGAATACAGATGCACTTGTTATTTTATAACGTTCTGTATACACCTGCTAGGTTAGGGGGGTTTGGTTTGTTTGGTTTTTTTGGTACCAGGGATTGAACCCAGGGACACTTAACCACTGAGCCACCTTGACAGCCCTTTTTATATTTTATTTAGAGACAGGGTCTCACTGAGTTGCTGAGGGCCTCACTAAGTTGCTGAGGCTGGTCTCAAACTTGCAATCCTCCTGTCTCAGCCTCCCGAGCCTCTTGGATCAAGGGCGTGCGCCACACTGGGGTTAGGTTTCTTAGTCATGTCTACTCTCCCCCGACCACCTTTCCTCTGCTCATTCTATGGTCGCTAAGTCAGAGAAGCATTTATCTCCCAGGATGATTGCTGCTGTCTCTTTTGAGTTCTGTTTTTTGCTTTATTTGAGATGTTGCTGTTGGTTCCCTCTGAATTTCGAGTGGGTTTGCCTTCTTGCTAATGGAAAATTGATCATGACAAAGAGTCCCTCTATAACTCTCTTTACGATTCTGCCTTAAAGTCCACTTGGCCTGGGGGGATGCAGCGAAGCCTCCTCTCTCTTGGTGGAGTTTGTGATTTTCATCTCTCAAGTGGGTTCGGGTCAGATGTCTCCCTAAGCCCCGTGCAGCTGGGGTTTAAAAGCCAATTAAGCTTGAGCAAGGTGCTTTCTGGCTTCCAATACGAGTGTTGCTTTTCTGTTTGTCCCTCCTGGTCTGTGACTATTTTTAGATGTTAGACATTTCTTACTTTACCGTTTCGGCGTCTGCCGGCTGGTTGGCTCCACAACCTTTATTTCCCGTTAGTGGTTGCCCTGGAGATTACAGCCTGCGTTTCCCACTGACGTCCTGTTTGAATGGACACTTTCACCACTTTATAGAAAATGCAGACATCAGTCGAGCATCAGTCTCTATGCCCTGGAGCGTCCTTTGTCCCGGGCTGCTCCGGCCTGCCCCTCCTCTGGCTCTGCATCCCCCACGCTGACAAGTCTTGGAAGTCCCTTCCACCTGCACCATTTCTTCTACAGCAGGATCTTCTAGAAGTTCCACGAGCAGTAAATTACCCGGCCTCCCCCCCCTTTTTTTTGTCTGAAAATATTTGTGTTTCCTTTTATTTTGGAGGATTTTTTCATAAGGTACATGATTCTAGGTGGAGATTATTTTACTTTCTGGTTTTATTTTCAAAGTTTTTAATTGAAAAATCCTTGTGCGCATTGGGGGGTCAGCTGGGACGCGTAGCTATGCATGGTCAGAGGGGAATGGTCAAGTGGGCCAGCGGCTACCCTGAGCTGCCGCTCGGCAGGTGTCTGGCTCCTGCCCCGGGTCTGGGTCCTGGGCAGGTCCTTCTCTGGCTATGTGAGCCTCTCTCTGTCTCTGGTTTGGGGCAGTCTCCAGGACGCACCTGTGTGCCATTGGAGCTCCTCATGTTCTTGGATCTTGACCTGGTGCCTTCATCAAATCTGAAAAATTCTTGGAGAGTCTTTTCAGATGTTGCTTCTGCCTGATTCCATGCTCTTCCCCGTTCGGGGCTGTTTTTGGCCATCTTTTCCGGAACATTCCTTTTCTCCTCCCTGCTGCTCTGACCCTCTGCTCCCTGGCTGACAGTCCGCTGACCCTCCACCTGCTGAGGTCAGTTCCTTTGTGTTTCAGATCCCATTTCCCACCTGCCCCTGTGTCTGCACAGTCCAGCGTCCTCTGTTCTGCAGAGTAGCCGCGGCCTCCAGGGTGGACATTTTTTTGCCTCCCCCCTCCGGCTCCGGCTCTCTATGCCCGAAGATTCTTAAACGAGGCGAACGTTGAATCAAAGGTCACAGAGCCTCTTTAGGGCACCACCGTCCTCCTGAGGACTCTAACCCAGGGGGCGTTCACTTAGGAGGGACAGCGCAGCCCGCCCAGGCCTGGATGGGGTCTCAGCTCCAAGGGAGGGGCCCAGCTCGGAGACATCCAGGTCATTGGGGGATCCGTGGAGCTCTGGGCTGTCCTGGGCCATCTCTTGGCCCCAGAGGCACCTGGGACCCACCGGGCTACACCCCGCCTGGCTGACTGGAGTGGTGAGGCTGAGTGTCCCCAGGCCCCAGCCCATCTGTCCCTGGGCAGCTGGCATGTCCAGACCCAGCTTTAACTGGGCCACTGACGGAGCCCCAGGCCCCTCCTGAGCACGCCCCCGGCTCTGCCTGAGTCGCTTGCCTACCGGCCAGCACGTCCTCACAGCCCCACCCCCTGGCTCAGGGGGATGGTGGGTGCAGAGGGGGACACTGGTGGCCTGTGTTCCCAGCGGCCTGGAGAATGTGGACCCTGCTTCGTCCTGTTACAGGGGGAGGCAGCACAGAGGCCCCTTCACGCCCCAGTTCCTGCGGTCAAGTGAGGAGGGTTCAGACACGTTCAGAGCAACAGGCAGGAGCTGACGAGGGGCAGGAAAAGGGACAGAGGGGTCCTCTCGGAGAGGAGAGGGACAAGGTGTGTCTCCGGCACCCCAGTTTATTGGGGATCCCAGAGAAGGTTCCAGAGGGTCCCACCCAGGCCCACCTCTTGACTTCTGACTGACAGCAGGGTGACATCCGACCCTGAGGTCCCCACTGCCATGACACTCTAGATCCCCTGGCCCCTGCCCACTGGTCCTAACTGGATTCTTTGGCGTGTCACAGGTTTTGTGGTCGGGAGGGACCATCCTTACCTGCCGGAGCCTGGTCCCAGAAGTCTCCCCCTCGGTGTAGCTCGGGTTCCTCGACCCAGGGCTCCTTGTGGATAACAAGTAGTTTGCCGAGGACCGTGACGTCCCCGTCCACTTAGGCCAGCAGGGCTGCAGTGAATTGCTCTTGGGGGTCAGCACAGTGGCCCGTTTGACTGAGTCATTCCCTTGACCTTGGTCCCCATCTTCGCCTGTCTGTCCCCAGCACTCCTAAAGCTCCAGAAGATTCTCCCCACATCGAGCTCCACATCGAGCCCCTAACAGCTCCCCACCACCCAGGCCCTGCTCCTGTCCACCCCTCAAAACCCTGTCACACACTGTGGCCCTGGGTCTCCCTTCCCGGCCAGGCGTGAGCCTCTTGGGACAGCCTGACCTCAGGCCCCCAGACTCTAACCCTGGTCGTGGGGCCAGCTCAGAGCTTCCACCCCCCTGAGGTGACGGAGGAGGGGACAGAGGTGGGAGGCCACAAGGAGAAGGGGAGGCTCGCCCTCGGGGACGGACTGGTCCCAGCCAGCAGCTCTGGGGGCCAACCTCCTCCCCACTACCCTTCCCTTCCCGCTGTGACGCTGTCGGGTCCCCTCACTTCTCTGAGGTCCGTCCCTCCCCCTAAGATGGGTGATGACATGCCCCTGAGGGCTGCTGTGGGATCCCAGTAGATCACATCAAGTGACCTGGTGGCCCTGAAGCAGCAAGCCCCATGTCTGGGCTCCTGTCACGGGAATTCGAGTTCTCCCCTGGGCCAGGAGCCCGGGCGGGAGCTGGAGTCCTTTCTAGGGTTGCTGACGACGGCCACCAGCCACCTCTCCCCGTGCTGGAGGACAGAGTCCAGGGGAGGGCTGGGCTGGCCCCCCAGGGCTCCGGGCAGCGTCCTTCCCGCCGGCGGCCCCGGTGGGATTGGCAGCTGTGTCACCCAGTCCCCCCCACCCCCCCTCCTGCATGCGTCCCTGTGCCTCCCGTGGCCTCGTATCCGGACCCCGTCACTGGATTCAAGGCCGATCCTAATCCTCATCTTAAGGAATTACATCTGCCAAGACTCCATTTCAAATTAAGGCCACGTTGGACTTTCAGGGTGGACATGGACTTGGGGGAGGACATCAACGCCCTGCGGGAGCTCAGGCGGTGTCTGCGGTGAGATGGAGGAGGCGCCACGCGTCAGAATCTCGGGGGGAGGCTGTGCCCTCCTCGTGGGGCCCGGCCCGGGGCGCCCAGCCCGTGGCCGATCCCTGAGAACCAAGCTGTGTCCCAAACCCGCGGCTTCCCCGAGGCCACCCTGTGAGGCCCTGCGGTGCTGCTGCCCTGACCGGGGCATCTGCAGCCAGTTCCCAGCCAGAGCCACCAGAGACGGATTCCCAGCGTTCCAGGCACCGCCGGGCCGTGACGCAGCCTCGGCATCTGGTCTGGATGTTGGAGGAGAAGTGCCCAAGGGCTTCCATGACCCACAGCCTGCCAGGAGGACAGGAATGGCCAGCGGGAGGCTGGGGGACCTGGGGACAGCACTCCTCATAGACCTCTCAAAGGCCTGTCACTCGAGCATCCCAGTGTGGTCCATAGAACCCACAGAGTTTGCTCTGGGCTGGACCAGCCCTCCCTCTCCTGGACCCAGCCACTCTGAGAATCCTCCACTGCCTCAGAGGCACCCTGAGGGCTGGTCTCAGGGCCTTTGCACAAGCTGCCTGCAGCCCACCCTCAGCTGGTTAGTTCCAGCTTCTGGGTTCAGCCTGAATGCGCTGGCTCAGCCTGGGCTCAGCCACTGTGAGCTCTTCTCCAGGGCCCCATGTTCTGGTCTCCAGTCACATTGTTCATGATGGCATCTGCCCTTCCCCTGAGGGACCGAAGACTCCTGGGAGAGGTGGCTCCTCTCCATGCCCTCTGCCCAGTACAGCACTTGCTGCAGAGCCCAGGCCCCTGGACATCTGGGGAGCCCTGGCGAGGGGTCCCTGGTGGCGGCGGCTTGATCTGTGATGGCAGACAAATGACATTTTTTGAGTGTCATTTTCTCCTATTGGCAAGATGGGGTGATGGACCCTGGCCTGTCCACCCACCTGACCAGACGGTCCTGCGGCTCAAGATCATCTTACGGGGGCTCACCTAGGCACTCCTCTAGGGAGTGGACACGGGGGCAGCAGTCCCCTGTCCTCCCGGAGCCCCATCTGGGGGCCATAGACAGCCGACAGCAGGGACGGCGAGTGCTGGGAGAGTGGGCGCCCCGGGCTGCTGCCGCGGGGGGCGGGGGGCTGCCCAGAAAGACCCAGAAACACGTGGCCCAGCTGCAGCCCCATCTCCAGGTCCCTCCAAGGAGCGGGGGACTTAATCAGGTGGGAAGCTGTTGCCAGCTGTGTCCACTGCGGCACCACACCAGTCCCCTGCCCGCGCAGATGAGCCTGGAGGGACCCGCCCCTCCCAGGAGGGCACCCGTCCAGCCGCTGATTATCTCTCTGCACTCAGCCAGGGGCCTATCGAGGTCAGGCGCTGGGCGGCCCTCTGCCGCGGGCTCTGCGGAGCAGACTCGGGCCCCTCTCCCGCTGCTGACTGGGGTCCTGGGCACCAGCTCCCCGGGAGAAGTGGACAGAAGCGCAGGTAGGGCCAGTGGCACCCCATGTGGTGTGTGGCACTGGGAAGGCGCTGGGCGGGGGTCAGAGGTGCTGGCCTGGCGGGAGTCCCGACCCTGCCACACACCAGCCGCCCATCTCGTCCCCCCAGCCTGGCCGGGTTGCCTGGGAGTCAAATGAGGCTGAACCTCCACCTATCGCGTGGACGCCCACCCTCCCCATCCCTTGGAAATCTGGCTTCAGGGGGCGGGTGGGCTCCGTGCTGAGCGGTCTGGCCCGGGTATGGACCTCCTCAGGACTTCCAGAAAAAGACAAAAAGCGGTTGCAGAGTCTGCTGTAGCGTCAGACTCGCGCGCGTGGTTTATTAGAGGTCAACTGAAATGTCCGTGTCAACCTGTCACTGCGCTGCCTGCATGCCACAGCAGGGAAACCAAACTAGGTCAAATTGGGGGCCGTACTGGTCTCTGCTGGACCCCCGCTTCCTTTCAGGACTGGCTTATTCCTCTGGAGCAGGTCCGGGCTCTCTGTCGGGTTTGGCTGTGGTAGCCCTCACCAAACACATTTACAGGAGACGCCACGTCCCTGATGGTCCTCATGTTCAATGCTGGGCTGTAACAGTTAGCTTGTGCTATGTAACAAAGAAGCCCAAATCTTGGGGGCGTCGAGTCACGATGGTGTATTTAGCTGGCAATTCTGGGGCTGCCTGGGACGCCTGGGTCAGGCTGGGCGAGGTGGAGACATGTGCGCAGAGAGGCGTGCGTGGTGCTCCGTCGAGGACACGGTGGCAGGAAGGGGAAGCAGGTGAGGTGCCGTCAGGGACAGCGTGGGCAGGTTTGCTGCCTGGTGACACGGGGACACGTGCTAGCACCAGCCATGGTGCCATTAAGAACCAGTTCCACTGGGTATGGGTGCCCCGTGCTGGGTGACAGGTGGCCTTCACAGTGGGTGGTGCAGGTGCAGAGGGTGAAGGAGAACGAGGAGGAGGGCCGGGGACGCCGGAGACTTCAGAGGTCTTGGAAGTCGCTGATGTGACCGCTGGGCCCTTGAAATGTGGACACTGAGTCCCGGGGGCCCCCGACAGGAGCCGCCGTGGCCCCTGGGGTACAGGTGGCAGGCTCTGCCCCTGCCCAGGGCCGCTCCCTTCTCTGACCCAGGTGGGATTGTCGTCCTCGGGTGTGCCCTGTCCGCAGGGGCGTCCACGCGCTGTCCTCCCTCCTGGAGGGATGAAATGAGATGGCCCACTGCTGACCTGCTGCCTGTCTCCTCCACCTCCCGCCCCGTGGACAGCCTTTGCGGGGAGCGTCCCGGGGTGTGCAGCTGGGCTGCTCCTTAAAGAGCTCCCTCACGGGGCCTTGGGTGGGACTCCCACTGTCAGAGATGGGTGCCCCAGACCCCAGGTCCCTCGATCTGCAGGTGGGGAGCCCCAAGATAAGCACCCGTGACACCAGCATCCGTCATGGCCACTGGGGGTGCGTCCCGGCCATGCCTTGGCTCCCACCTGCCCCTCCCACCCCAGCTCTGTGGTGCTGAGTGACCTCGGGGAGACCTATAACCTCTCTGGGCCTGGGTGGCTGCCTCTGGCATGTGGACGTGATGATGGCCTCGGAGAGGCCCCTGTGAGGATGAGGGGCTCCCATGAGGCTCCTGGGGAGAGCCGCGCGCGGCCCTGCGGGGGCCACGAGGTCGCTGCTCCATTCCCTGCTCTCCGCGGTGCCCCAGCCTCCCTCCTCCAGCGCAGCTGAGCCCGGAGTCGCAGGGTCTCAGAGCCGACGCAGACGGGCCTGGCCCCACAGAGCCCCGTCACTCCCCTGGGTCCCGTGGGAGCCAGGACCTTGGCAGCTGCTCCCTGGGAGGCAGCAGGAGCCTCTAAGCACAGAGTGGCCCCTGCTGAGCCCCGGGAGGGTGCTGGCCCCGCGCCTGTCCCCGGGCCGTTTCTCCGCTGTGCGCTGTGCGGCAGGGTGGGCCAGCCTGGCCTTCTTCAGCACCTGGCACAGGACACTCAGGGACAGGAATCAGACACGACCCTGCCCACCTGGCGCACCGTCCCCAGGGCCGATGGTTAATGGGACCCTCAGCAGGGGCTCGGGAGGCCAGAGCCAGGGCTGGGGTGGGGCGGTGCCCAGGCTCCCTTCCAGCAGAGCTGTGACCCTCAGGCCCACGCGCACAGGGGACTGTGGGGACGCTGGCCCCTGTGCCCGCAGGGGAGGCTGCTGCCGCTGGCTGCCAGCCCGAAGGCTCCAGGCGGCTGCCCCAACGTCCAGCTGAGACCGGCCCCAGGCCCCCGGCTGCAGGCGGAGTTTGGGGTGCCCCAGGGCTGCCCCTCCAGCGCAGAGGACGAGCCGAGGGTCTGGGGGCCTGTGAGTGAGTGGGTGTGAGTGTGTGTGAGTGTGTGTGAGTGTGTGTGAGTCGGTGTGCGTGGCTGTGCTTGCACATGGGAGTGCCCACGTGCGAGTGTGCTTGGCTGCGTGTGCCCTGGGCACGTCCTGCACTAGGGAGCCACGGCCGGCTTCCCTGTGAGTCTTTGGTGTCCTCGTCCCAGGAACAGCTTCTGAGGACAAAGGAGCCCTTTCCCAGCTTGGGATGCCCCGGCTGGAGGGGGCAAAGCCTGGCCAGAGGGCCGCAGCCTGGGTGACCCGGCTGTGCTGGGGGGCCTGCCGGATGCCAATCTGCTCTGCATCTGCTGGAGGAGGGTCCGGCTCTTCCGTCCCATCTTTCCCTGTCTGTCCCAAGGCCCCCGCCTTGCCCTGGGGACAGCCCCACACCTTCCTGAGGGCTGGATGGGCGCTTCCTGCTCCCACACCCAGAGTCCTGTGGCTTTGGTCTGCTCAGGGTGCTGTCGGAAAACGCCACGGCCACCAAGGGCAGGGGCCAGGGGCCACCAGAAGCAGGGGCCAGGGGTCACCAGAGGCAGGGGCCGAGGGCCACCGCGGGCAGGGGCCGGGGCTTACACAGCGGACATTTCTTTGCAGCCTGGGGCTGAGGGCTGCTTGAGGTGCGGCTGCTCACACCTGGCTCACGCTCCTGCCATGTCCTCACAGCGGGTGGCAGACCTGTTTCATCTTCTAGGACACACTAGTCCCATAAGGAGGGCCCGACCCCTTGAGCTCACCACCTCTCAAAGCCCCACCTCCTAGTGCCAGCCCACCATGGTCAGGATGTCCAGACCCTGCGCTGGCCAGTGCTGTTCACCCCTCGGTGAACACCTCCTGGGTGGCACCATGGCCCGCCGCCCCCAACCTCCCTGGCACCCCCTCCCCCATCCCCCCACCAACCCCCTCCCGCCCTGGTGTGTGCCCCCAGGCTTCCTCCAGGCACCGCTGGACAATTCAGAGTCCGGGCGAGTCTCACCTTAACCTTCAGACGCTCTGAACCCAGAGCCTCGCCTCCCCCAGTCCAGTGAGGCGTGGCCCAGGGCCAGGGACTGGTCAGTTCCCCTGGCCTCCTCCCTCACGCCCTCCCCAGACCCCCCGGGGCCTGGGCTGGGGCCCGATGCGGCTGTGAGCATCTCTGGAGACCCCCTCTGTGGGTCCCTGGTGGGCAGTGCCTCCCTCTGCCTTAGTTTCTGGGTCTAACTTGACTGTAAGAATGAGACCCTTACCCTGTCCCAGCGCAGACCTAGGGCAGGAGCCCAGGAGGTCCCCGGGACCGTGTCGAGGTCGGGGTTCGCTGCCCCACCGGAGGCCCCAGCACAGAACTGTGGCTCTGACAGGCAGCATCCAGGAAGGCCCAGCAGGGCCCTGCACCTCTGGCCTGGCTGGAGGGACGCCAAGGCCAACCATCACAGCGGCCAGGCCTCCGCTAGCCACCAACATGCCTCCACCTGCCTGGACCCCAGAGGAGGAGGCCTGTGAGAGCCAGTCCCCCTGGCCAGCGCTGGCCTCTTGGGCTGGCCTTGCTGCCCAACTCAGCCCAGGCTTGCTCAGCATACCATGCTGTCCCAGCCCCACGTCCAGCATGCTGCCTGGAGACCTCCCCTCCACCAAGGCCTGGAGGGAGAAACTGGCCCAGACAGGGACAGACATAACCCAGCCCAGGCAGCAGGGGCCAGCCAGAGCCCCGGGAACCCCCAGGACGGGACCTCCAGGGACCAGTGCTTCCCCAGGGACGGCTCCTGGGACAGGTCCCCCACACCTCTGCCTCCCTCCCTGTGCTGACCAGGAGGGAGTCAGGTGGTGGCCCATTCCTCCTCCAGGGCTGGGGTCCCTCCTCAGGAGGTGGGCACCCTGATCCTCATGTGGGTGTGGCCCAGGCGCAGGCTGTGTGATGGACAGGCAGCGTCAGGAAGGCCCAGGCTGGTCCCCCGGCCTCCCTGTCCTCAGCCGGGGCTCCAGGCTCCTCCCACGCTGCACCCCTCTGGTGACCAGGACCGCTGGCCTCTCGGCCAGCCCAGAGCGGACAGCTGGCTCCAGCCCTGACTCAAGCAGCGCCTGACGGAAGGGATTCCCGGGAGTCCCTGGAGGCGCTGGGTGCTGTCCAGCGGCCGTGGCCAGCGGGAGGAAAGGATCCCGTCCGGCAGGGAACCCTCTCGCCCTCCGGCAGTGTCCCATGTCCAGCTGGGCTCAGCCCTTCTGGGAGGCTGGGACTGTCCCACCAGAGAGACACTGGGTGGTCAGCATGACCTCACGTCCTGGACGGGAGCCTGGACGCTGCTCGGAGCACTTTCCCGCGAATGTGCAGCCTGCTGAGCGGGAGCTGCTGGCCAGCTGCTGGGGACGGGGACGGGGACAGGGGAGGAGGGAGATGAGACCTCCCATCTAACCTGGCGCTGGGCCAGGCCCTGGTGCAGATGGCCCCCACGGTGTCCCTGCCCCACAGCCAGGTCTCCTCGGTTACCCCTCAGCAGCTCTCCAACCACAGGGCCCAGGGCCTGGCGGGAGGGGAGCCCGTCCACAGTGAGGAGCTGGGCTGGGGACAGTGGCCTGCTGGATCCCGGGGTGGACAGCCACAGAGCCGCCTGTCCATTCAATCACTCAGCACTCGACAGCCAGGTGCCTGGAGGCGGGTGGCTCGGGGTGGCCCACTGGGTCAGGGCGCTTGCCCCGGGTACTTGCCTTCCTCAGGCTCTGAGCCCCTCTGGCCCTTGGTCTCTGGATCTGTAAAATGGCCCTGAGCAGGGTCTGCCGTGAGTGGACGGACGGCGAGTGGCCGGAGATAGGATGCGTCCAGGGCTGGGGAGGGGCTGGCACAGGTGCCACGTGGAGCCTGGGGCAGGGTGCTGGGGCGGGGACGTGGGGACACAGGACCTGGAGAAGCTGGCCCGGGGACCTGACCCGTGGTCGTCCTTCAGCGCAGGACAAGGGACAACGTACTGGGCGCCACTGGGGTCAGGAAACAAGAGGTTTCGTCCCCTCCGTGTGCCGAATGTGGGGGACGTGGCGCAGGGCTTGAGGGACCCCTCTGGACCCCCGCTGGGTCCCCACGGGGCTCACTCCACTTGCCCTGTGCCTTGACTGCGTCTGCCCTTCCCTCCCCGCAGTGACCGCAGTGACCCCAGCTCCCGGCTAAGTGGCCGCAGGACCCGGCCGTCCTCCAGCCTGTGTGGGAAGCAGGGATAACAAGGTCCACTTTCCCAGGACGATAAGAGAAACGAGCGAGTTAATGGCTCCAAGTCACTCTTCAGGGCCAGCATCCTGCCACAGCCACCCCATGCCGGTCCCCTCCGTGCCTGCCTGGGGGCAGGGTTCAGGTCACCAGGTGTGGCTGCTTGGGATGCGTTGCAGGGACCCACCTTGGTGCACTTACAGTGTCCTCAATGGCTTTGCGCCAGGACAAAGCCACCAGGAGCCTCGCCTGCCCAGGTCTTTCTTGGGGTGGCCGATGCCGGCTGGTGGTGATGAAGCCCAGCTTCGCTCCCCAGGTGACGGCAGGAAGTGGTCACCTCAGAGAAAAATGTGTGGGCACCTCTGGGTGGAGGCCAGTTTTTACCAATGTCCAGTGCGATGTTTGTCCTTACTGCACACCCCTGAGCCTGCCACCCACATTTCCTTGTGTCCCAGAAATCTTAGTCCTGACTAGGATTAGAGAAAGCCATACTGGAGCGTGCCGCCTCCTGGCTCCCTGTGTCAGTCTCTTTTCTGCTACTACAATGAACTACCTGAGGCAGGCTGACCTTGTAAAGACAGGAGGTCTATTTAGCTCAGAACTGCGGAGATTGAAAGTCCAGAGAAGATCGTGTGGCTCAGGCAGGAAGCCATGGCAAAGACAGAGGGGGGGGGGTCCCCACAAAACCCAGGAAGCCCGAGAGGCGGGCACCAGCCTCATTCTTACAACAAGTCACAAGAACTCAGGGGTCCCTGACCCCTTCAAGGTCTTGCCCCCATGACCTGAGGACCTCCCACTGGGCCCCACCTCTCAGAGACCCCAGTGCCCCCAAATTGCCACAGTGGGGACCAAGCTCCCTGCCGGTGGCCCTTTGGGGACACACTCAAGCCACAGAGTCCTCTCCCAGAGTGGCTCCCCCATAAGGTCAGCAGAGGGTGGCGACAGTGTCAGCCCCAAGCTGGCCCCGAGCCACCGGCCAGGCCTGTGCCCCGTCTCCTTCCTTGGTGCCTGTTCACAGGGGGCCCTGCCCTACGGCCAGGGAGGCCCGCGGTGCCCAGAGTGGCCGCCTCCCCGGGGAAGACCACGTCCTGGGGGTGAGTGGCGGCTCTCAGCGCCTGAGACACGTCCCCATTTGTCCCTGCTCAGTGCTCAAAGGACAGGCAGGCGGCTGAGTGGCCGAGCAGGGCGGCCAGGAATGGTGGACGCGAGGGGCTCTGGATGGTCCCCGCACTGCAGGGCTTCCTCCCGCTGGACGGCGGGGGCAGGGCACAGGTGTCCCTCTGGCCCCTTTTCCTAGCTCTGGGAGCTGCCTCGAAGGTGGCACAGCCCGGTCCTGCCCAGTCCCTCCCCGTGTCCTCACCTTGGCTGGCTTGGAGAGCGGGGCCAGGGTCACTGAAGGCCAGTCAGCGTGACCACCGTGAGCCTCTCCTTGATGGTGGGCCTCTGCAGCTGGGAACTTCTGTTCCTTGTTTTTTGGGTGAGGAAGCTCAGAGAAGGCAAGGGGCACCCCAGGGTCACACAGCAGGAGGGTGCAGGAGCTGTCGTGAGAATCCCCTGCTGCACCAGGAAGCCTCTGGCCCTGCTGTGCCGCCTTAGGCTAGACCAGGTGTCCTCTGAGCTAGACCAGGTATCCTCTGAGCTAGACCAGGCGTCCTCCTGGCCCCTAAAGCCCTCGGGGTCGGATCAGCAGGGCCCTAATGTGCCGCATGTGACAGGCTTTCGACAAGCTTTGTCGGGGACAGGCGGCTCTGAGCGGACACGGAGGTGGCACCGTCAAGACACAAATGATGAACTTGCAGAGACTGAAGGTCACCCTGATGGCAAGTGGCTGGGCCAGGGTCACCCTCCCCATCCTCCAGGGACCTCGGGGGCAGCAGAGGTGGCGAAGCCATCTGGGCTGGCGCTCTTCGGCTCCTGCTCCCTCCCGCCAGCTGGTACTTACAGGGCAGCCGGTACTTACAGGGCGCAGGGCGCGGGGCAGCAGGAAGCTCAGCTTCTCAGGCTGTTCTTAGGTCCTCAGGGGCCAGGCATGGAGGAGCAAGGTCACCTGCTTGTCCCAGAGAGGGAAGTAACGGCTTCAGCCGTGCCCACAGGAGCTGGCTATAGGCCGAGGACCAGCAAGGGGTCGGAGTGAGAGGACGGTGCTGTCCCCGAGGCCCTGTGGCCTGTCCTGTTGGCTGTCATTTAGACAGACACGCGACATTTGGTCACTGTCCTCTGGTAGGTGCCAAGGTCCTGGGGCAGGCCCTGGTGGAGCCCTGTCCCTGGTGCGCCCTGGCTCCTGGCGGCTGCCTGGCGCAGGGTAGGACCCACGTCGACCTGTGGAATAAACGGTTCATCCGCGAAGAGCTCCTTCTGTACCTGGGGGTCGCACTGCCCGGCGGGAAGGGTGGGCACAGCCGGACACATACAAACACCCCGCAGGCCTCCGTGAGCCTGTGGGGTGGCCCCGGGCGAGGACCCGTCCCCTCTGAGCCTCCGTTACAGGAGTGAGGCTGGCCGGGAGGGGGAGGGGCGGCACTGACATGACCTCGGGGGCTTTGGTGGCAGCTCTGGGAAGGCCTCAGGGTGGCGGGTGCTGGGCAGGGTGGCGGGCTGGCTCTCTGGGATCTGGGGAAGAGCTGCCAGGAGGGACCCCGAGGACTTGGCCTGACATGGCTGCCGGATGTGTGACATCGAGTAGACCAGGGTTGGTGTCCCTGGGCTGTGCAGCCAGAGAAGGGCTCAGGCCGGGAGGGGACAGGTGACGACTGTGGGCACCAGGTGGTGGGCATGTGAGGGGTCAGGGGAGTGAAGGGGGATTGAGGATGAAACCCAGCAAGAGGCAGTGGAGACTCAGGGGGCCGAGGCCACCAGGGGCCAGCCCCGCTTCCCGAGGGGGTGTCTGATGGGTAGGGAGGCCCTTCCCGCGGGGGGACAGAGAAGCAGGTAACCAGGCTCCTCCTGCCCTCTGTGCCCACCGCCTGCCCCTTCCTCTCCCCTCCCGTCTGCCTGGCCACCTGCCCACAGACTCAGTCCCCACCGCCCAGCCCAGTTCCCAGCACAAAACGGGCTGATCAAGGTGTAAGACGCCGGAACAGCGTCCAGCAGCTCGGTGGGCGCGGCTCTCCATGTCCATGCCGTGTCCATGCCGTGTCCATGCCCGTGGGCTCCACACCTGGGGACCCAGCCAAGTGCAGCTGGTGACATTTGGAATAAAAGCTCGAGTCTGCAGGACACATGGCGTGTTTGGTCACCATTCCTTAAACCACACAAGAGCTGCCATCACAGGAGCCGAGACGGGCACTTCAGGAGGCCCAGAGGCCCGGGGCGGAGGGCTCCACAGAGGCTGCGCCCTTCACGCCTGGGCCTGAGCACCGTGGCTCCGTGGCGGACTCTCCTGGTCACGGGCTGTGGGAGGACCTGGCTCCTCCAGGCACAGCAGCCACAGAGATGGTCATGCTACCTGAGCCCTGCACTGACCACTCACCCGTAACCCGTCCAGCCACAGCCACAGCCGCTCCAGTGTCCATCGCCCCCTCCTGAGCCCTTCACCCACCGCTCCTCCCAGCTGTCCATACCCCCCTGCCTGCCTTCCCAGGTGCTGCCCCAGGTCCCCACACTGGTTGGGTCCCCACTTTGGAGAGAGGTTGGGGTCCCCACTTTACTGACGCGGGAGCCAACGCGGGCCCCACGAGCTGCTCCCAGCAGCGTTTTCTGACAAGTGGGTGTGCTGGGGACAACGGTCCCATCACGGTCAAGGCGTGTCCAGCGCCTGGGACAGCAACTGCAATCAGACGTGGGCTCCACAGGGACACTGCGCCACCACGAGGCCAGTCCAGGCCACTGTGAGGGAGGGGGGACTCCAACCTTCGAACGTCACGGCCAGTGCACCCCAGGGGCCTGGCAAGCCACAGTGCTGCCCGCACAGGGCTGGGCTCACGCTGGACAGCGACAGCAGGCCGCATCCGGTGCTCAGCCCCGGGAGCTGCCCCGGGAGCAGCCCTGAGACGGGCGCAGTCTCACCCAGCCTGAGTCCCGCTGACACCATCTCCTGTGCCTGACTGAGGTTCTCTTCCTGGTGTGGCCCTTGGAGCCACGGGCTGCAGCGCGAGCCCCCCTGGCCTGGGCGTGACGAGAGGGCCTGGAGCCCCGCGGGTCCACCGTGATGTCTGCCTGCAACATGGCTGCCCAGCACAGCCCTCTCAGCACCTCTCCATGCAGGCCCTGTCCCTAGGCAGCAGCTGGAGCCTCAGGGCTCGCCGCCAAGCGCCACACTGAGGCCCAGGCTCCTAGCTGACGGGGTGGGGACAGGGCACAGACTGCCTGCTCTGCGTGGGCTTTGATCCAAGGCATGGGTGACGTGGCCTCGGGTGATCAGTCATCCCAGGGCCCTGAAAGGAGGGACCCCGGCCTCTTTCTGACATGAGGGGATCGAGGCTCGGGCAGGAGGCAGAGCCAGGAGTCTGGCAGCTGTACCTGTCATTTAAAGGGGGACAGGAAGTTGGCAAGGTGGCCTTGCCGTGCTGGGGGACACTGGGCGAGTCCTGCCCTTTCTGACCCTGTTTCCTGGCCTGCAGCAGGGGCCACCATGTGGGTCTTGGAAAGTCACCGGCGGGTCCAGGTTCTGGGCTGCAACTCAGCAGGGGGCGCCCAGGCCATCCCAGGTGCTCTGGGGCAGGGGTCTAGAGAGACTGGGGCACATGGTGACTCTGCCTACTGACTCTGCCCAGGCCCACTCGCACCCAGGGAGGAAGCTAAGGCATGCAATCTCCAGCTGCCCGCTGTGTGGCCTTGGCAAGCCGCTTAACCACTCTGATCCTCCCTGCCCTTAGCTGAAATGGTACAAAAATAATGCCTTGCTCATGGCCGGCTGTGGGCAGGTCCCTGAGCCTGGAAACCAGACTCCTCTCCTCTGCCCTCTGCCAAGGGAAGCGGGGCGTGGCTGGCCCTGGTCATCCAGGAGAGCCCAGACGGGGTGTGCGGGTGTCCTAGGCCACAGGCGCGCTCTGCCTCAGCCCTCTGACCCTGGCCACGCCCGTCGGGCCCTGGGGCAGCTGCCAGAGGGTCTCACTCACCACAGAGGTGCCCGGTGGCCTGGCGGCAGCTGGCACACAGCCACACAGGCAGGGGCCATCCGGCCAGGGCTGTGGCCCCGCCCTGCTGCCCAGCCTGGCCGTCCCCCCCACTGGGAGCCCCCCAGGATGGAATTCCAAAGGCTGAGCCTCCGCCAGGGGGTCTCCTTTCCCTGGGCTTCGGGAAACACAGGGTTTTGCAATAGCAGAGGCCGCTCCGCGAGGCCAAGCCAATCAGTCCATACCAACAGGAAAGGACGCCCAGCAAGACCCAAGAGGCCGGGTTCCGCCTGGGCCTCAGGGACCAGAGCTGCTGACCCCTGGACAACCTGCGGCAGCCAACCAGCTGGAGCACGGGGCCGAGCCCCAGATCACACAGCGTCCCGCCGAAGGGCCGAGCAAGAGCGGGCACAGAGAGGGGGAAACTGAGGCCGGGGGCAGAGCCAGCCGGCCTTGCTCCAGGATGAAGTCTGGCCAGCTGGGGGGACAGACCCAGGTCAATCCCAGCTCGACCTCTGACCCTGGGCAAGTCACATGACGCTCCGGCCGATTTTGTTATGAGTAAATGAGAATGCGTAGCAGTGACTTCTGGGATGACTGAGGACTCCGGAGGCCGTCTGGGTGGCACCACAGGGCACAAGGCACCCCCTGAGCAGAAGCCCTAACAGGCGTTTATTGAGCCACTATTCTGTGCCCGGCCGGGAGAGAAGAGAAAAGGCGCATTTGTGCCCCAGACCAACCTAAGCAGAAAGGGCGGAACGCACCCTTGGGGCAGTTAGTGACCTGCCTCGGGTCAGCCACTGCGACCCTGATCTGGGCTGCAGTCCCTATCTTAGTCTCCTGAGAGGCTTCTGAGGAGGCGCTGTGGTGGCCATGGGAGAAGCCCAGGCAGAGATGCCCCAGTCCAGCCTCTCAGGAGCTGTGTGGCCTTTGGCCCATTACACAACCTCTCTGGGCCCCCTTGCTGCAGCTCGGAGAGGAAGGCGTGGCCTTGCCTCCACTCGGGGCATGTCTGTGAGGCATCATGGTCGTGGGGGCACTTGGTAATCCAGAGGCTCCCTCAGGAGCGGGTGACCACAATCGCTGTTGTCATGGCTGTTCCCCTGAGGCCTGTCCAGGAAGAGCCGGGCTCTGTGGGGATGGCCTGATGCCCGCACTTGGCTCAAGCATCAATTTGCATCAACTAATTCTCATCTCTGCTCCGGGTCTGAGGCCCCTCGTGTAAGAGGTCAGCCGTGACCGGCCGTGACCCTGAGAGCCGCCAGCCCGGGAACACGGCTTAGACACGAGGGCGGGTGGGGCTGAGAGGATCCTGCCGTCCACCCTCAAGCTGGGGGCTCCCGAGGTGCGGGTGGACACTCATGTCCAGCAGGACGGGTGCTCCCTGCCCACTGCACTTGACAGATGAGGTGGCAAGGCTGTGTGGCAAGTCGCCAGGGGATGCTGCCCATGTCACCAGCTGCTCCGCGGCTGGGGTGGCCTGGAAGCCAGGCTGCCACCTCAGGTGTCACCTCTCTCCGCAGTTCCTCGTGGTGACATAAGGACAGGATGTGACACCCTTGGGCTCTCTGTGACTTAGCTCAGGTCACCAGGAGCAGAGCCTGGTGTCACCGTGTGCATGTGAGGAAACGGAGTCCGGGGAGGCCAAGCCAGGGTCCAGTCCTGGGGTCTCCCGGTGGCTGTCCCCTGCAGCCCCTGCACCCTGCGGTGCTGGTGGCGGACGTGCTCCCCCTGGTGAGCCTGGTGGGGGCACCTGGGGGCTCGGGGCCAGCAGGCCAGCGGGCAGCCTGGGGTCGGGCTCGTCTCCGGGGCTCTGCTGCCCGCTCCTCCTGGCTGCTGGGGCTGTGCCCCTTCTTCCCTGCAGTGGTGGCCTGGCAGGACCCCAGGCTCCATCCTGTGGGTGTCGGTGAGCAGAGGGTGGCCAGGTCAGCGATGTGCTGGCCAGAATGTTGTCCCTGCTGCAGCCAGAAGGCCAGGGGACGCAGCAGCCCCGCCACTTGGGTCTCCCCAGCTGGCGGCAGGGTGCTGTCAGGTGGGCCCCTTCCTGGGGTCTGGGGAAGAAACTGTCCCCCAGTTCACTCTGGTGTGGACGGAATCCAGGTCTGACGGGGACCGTGTCAGACGGCAGCCCCCTCTTGTCCTGCCCCAGACACCTGGGGTCCAGCCCCTCTCACCTGGGGTCTCTTGGGTGCTGCTACCCACCCCCACCGACACACACTCTGCTTTTAAAGAGCTCTTGTGAGGTGGCCGGTGCACCCAGTCACCTCCTGATCCCAAGGTCAGCTGCTCAGTGCCTTTGACTAACCCGCAGGCTCCCTTTCACCCTGCAGCAGCGTCTCGAGGTAGCGCTGGGCAAGGCTGGCGGGGCTCAAGGCGGCCCTGCCTGGGCATCTGCCAGGGCCAGAGGAGGGAACTTGGGCGACACACGTGGCCAGGAGGGAGGCCGGCTCTGGAGCAGGGAGGAGGGGCCTGAGGCTGAGTGGCACTCCGTGCAGAGAGCTGTCTCTGGCTCCGCCTCTGTGTGCATCTGGCCCGGGGAGGCCCCTGGACCCATGCCCAGCTCCCTGCACCTGCATGCCCAGGTCTCTGGGACAGTTGGCATCTGCACAGGGAGCCCTGTCTGCACCTGAGGACCACCCACATCCTGCAGATGAGCTCAGAGGGCAGGGACGGGGCTCAGGCTCAGCATCTGTCACTACAGCCGTCCTGACCCTGGCCACCCTGCCTCCAGACACGGGGGCCGGGGTGGGGGGGCGCAGTTCCTCCATCATTTGGGAGAAGGGCAGCTGGTCCCCCCTGCAGACAAAGGCACAAGAATGGAGGGGCCAAGCAGGCCCGTCCTCGGCTTCCATCTCCTCCGGGGCCTCCTTCCTCCCTCCAGCCAGGTCCTTCCTCGGCCTTGGGTCAGTAAGGAACCGGCTGCACCCCTCCCCCACTCCATCCAGGGTCCAGGGCGAGCCGGCAGCGGCCCCTGAGCAGGGGGCAGGCCTCACTCCACTCCAGCAGAGCCCTGGGGTCCCTGCCTTAGGTCTTGAATTCGGGTCAGGGGCCTGGAGGTGACATCCCAAGACCATGAACAGGAGGGAAGGCCTGGAGGCCTGGGAGGTGGGTGACCGCTGCCCCAGAGGGAGCGCAGGTGGGGAGGCGCGTCCCCTGCCCCCCAACCCTGTCATAGCCCCCAAGCCCCGCCCCCGGAGGCGGGGCTTGGCGACCGAGGTGGAACGCCTGGGGCCCAACTTGTAATTAAATGGCAGCGATTTTGACGTGGCAGGTGATCTTCTCGGGAAGCCTGGCTTTAAATTTAGCTTCCTCCCCAGCCAGCCCTTTGAAAAGGCTGCGCTCCTGGGAGACGGCATGAGTCATCGGCCGCCCGCCGCCCGGTGAGCAGCGGCGTCTGCGGGGGAGCGGGCCTCCCCGAAGGCAGGGGAATAGTAAATAAGGCCAGGGCGGCCGGCTGGGCGCACCGCGCAGGGCTGGAGGCAGGTGCTCAGAAGTGGGGCAGGGGACTGTGGGGGGGAAGCCAGCCCGGTGGCTGTGCCACTCCCTCCGGCCTCCAGGCCCAGCCCCCT
Organism: Spermophilus citellus; assembly: GCF_964194105.1. Taxonomy (NCBI): domain Eukaryota; kingdom Metazoa; phylum Chordata; class Mammalia; order Rodentia; family Sciuridae; genus Spermophilus; species Spermophilus citellus. Next base: position 132,536,284 of record NC_138197.1, on the reverse strand, counting down.
GGACCCAGCACCGCCCTGCTGAAGGGTATATGCGCGCCCTGGGCCGTGCGCCCCACTCCCGCAGGTGCAGAGGGAGCTGGGAAGTGCTCCCCCAGCCCACAGAGAGCCTGGAGTCCCTGGGTGCCGTCTTATATGGCAAGAAGGGAAAATGCCCTTTGTCATAGGAACGGGGTTGAGGACGCAGAGATGGGAGCTCAGTTGGGGTCCCTGGGTGGCCCAGGTGGTCACATGGACCCTCCTGAGGGAGGCAGAGGACTTGCACCCCAGGAAGCCCACAAAGAGGAGCAGAGGGCATGTGGAGATGCAGGCCTGGAAGACTATAGTGATGCAGCCACCAACCAAGGACACTGGGGCCACCACTAGGAGCTGGAGGGCCAGGGGGGGCTTCCCTAGACTCCCCGAGGAGCTCGGCCCTACAGAGAACCTGGGCCGGGGGACTGGCGATGGCCTCCTGCCTCCAGAACCGTGAGGGGTAAACTCCCGTCTGTTTAGGCTCCAAGTTCACCTGGTCACCTGGTCAAGTTCGCCCAGCCCTGGGGCACCAGTGTACACCAGCTGGGTACCCGGGCACACAGCCAAGCCTCCCTGAGCCCCGTTATCCCAGCCCATGGTCACCTGCCCACAGTCACCTGGTGAGTGGCCAGGGGAAGATTCACACCCAAACTCATCAGTTCCAAAGTCCCTGGCCTCCAGGAAGAGCAGGAGCCCCTGGGGGGGCTGGGACCATGAGGGCTGCAGCGGCTCCCCCCTTAGGGCCAATCACAAATCTGCGGCTTGATGTGGTGACACCCTGCTGGGGAGAAGCAAGGTAGGGCCCAGGGGCACCGTGGAAGGAGGGAAATGGGGTGTGAGGAGGCCACAGGGCCACCTCTGGGTGATGCACAGGAGGCCACCACAGGTAGGGAGGGATGTGTGTGTCCCCTGTAGAAGGGGCAGGCAGAGGCCGCCCTTCCTGCTGTCACCAGCGGCCTCGGCACCTCCCCTCTGTGGCACAGGGCCCTGCTCAGGCCATGGGGGCCCACTGGGTGACACAGCTTTAGGGGTCCCCTGAACACACAGCTCTCTCAGAGACACACGACCACCACACACACACACACACACACACACACACACACACACGCCTGGGCCCCCCCACCTCGCATGCCAGCGCCTCCATCACACCCCCACAGCTCACCCTTGCGAGGCTCACCACACACACTCCATACACACAATCGTGCACACACAACCACGCACACCGTCCATAGCCCACTGCCTCCGGCCCCTCCCCTCCCTTTCACTGTCCCCTGGGGCCCTGACGTGCCAACATCCCAGGCTCTGCCTGCAGGGAGGGAGGGGACTGGCCCTCTTAGCACAGCCTGAGAATTGAGTTCCGGGATCTGGCTGCACCTCCCAGCCCTAATCCTGCTCCCCTGGGACCCCCACCTGCTTCTTCACCTCTCTGGTCCTTGTCCTAAGCAGATGGTCACAGTCCCCTCTGGGGATGGCCTGCCAAGGGCTGGGTGAAGTCTTCTTCGCCTATCCCGTCTCAATCCTTGGACTTGGAGGGCGGAGCTCTGCTCTGTGCTGTACCAGGCCACGAGGGACCCTGCTCCAACCCTGTGTGCCTGGCTGCCGCCTCCCCGCCCTCCCGGTGGCCCTGACCTCACTAGCTGGGGTGTCTCTGGTGCCCTTTGGCCATTGGTCAGGACCCTCGCCTGGTCCTTGAGGTAAGTTCAGCAGCTCAGACCATGTCCCCTGCAGGGGGGAGGGCACAGATGCCTGTGTGACAGATGGGGAGACCAAGGCACCCCACTGCTGCAGGCTTGGAGGATGTGCCCTGGCACCACTCTGCCCGCCAGCTGGGTACCCGGGCACACAGCCAAGCCTCCCTGAGCCCCGTTATCCCTGAAAGGAGCACTGAATGCAGCTCGAGAAGTGCCAGACGGACCCCCAGCTGCTCCGGATCAGCACTGGGGTCTGCCTGCACTTGCTGAAACTGGTTCACACAAAACTAGGGGGCAGCCCTCCCAGGCCCGCCTTTCCCCAGTGCTGCCGAGGGCACCTGGGAGCCAGGGAAAGTGAAGGGTCAGAGGTCAGAGGTCAGGCATACCCAGGCGGGAGTCCAATTCTACCCCCTGCCAGCTGTGTGGGCTCAGAGTAGGAGCCTAACTTCTCTGAGCTCAGGTTGCCTGTCTAAGAAGTGGGAAGGACAGCACCCAGTGCTGTAGTTAGGAATAAATACAATATCCTGTCTGAAGGCATGAGCTTCTCCGGAGGTTTGACCCCTGTCCATGAGAACAGAGTCAGACCCAGCCATGTGGGCAACTCGTGCAGTCAACACTAGGTAGGACTCTCCCAGGTCTGCCCTCCAGATGCTTAAACTTATTCTCTTTCCAAAAATGGTTAGGCCATTCCCCCTGCAGAAGGATGGGGCAGCTAGGTCCTCCCCACAAGTTCTTTGTGACCAGAGGCCACAGGGCAGGGACGGAGGGAGGTGGGGAGGTCGAGGGGCACTGGCTTGAGGCCAGACAGTGAAGCACTGCCTTTTCCTGCTGGTGACAGATGAAATGGGGGTCAGAGAAGAAGTGGGGGGATGCTGGGGTGGAGTCAGGACAGGACCCCAGTCTGGCCCAGGAGGGTCAGGACAGCCTGGACGAGGGTGTTATTTGATGTGGAGAGTTCTTTGCCTGTGCCAGCTAACCCTGGCATTGACCATCTGGCTCAGGGTCTGGCTGGTGGACAAACCAGCAGGGAGGTGACGGGGAGGGGCCTTCCTGGAGCAGAGGGCAAGAGGGCAGCGCGCGGGGGTCTGTCCACCTGGCAAAGGGGCAGAGGTGGAGGGTCCGGCAGAGGTGGAGCAGCTGGGAAGGAAGCAGGTGAGTGTGTGGGGACGGGAGGGCCAGAGTCAGAGGCGGCTGGGAGAAGACAGGGAAGACAGGAGGAAGAAGGGAGGAAGGGGAAGGCGGAAAAGAGGGAGGAGGAACAAAGGAGCGAGGAAGGAGCCAAGGAAGGACGGGGAGGAACAAAGACGGAGTAAGAGGCAGGGAGGGAGGGAAAGTGAGAGGACGAGCCGCGGAAGGAAGGGGACAGTCGCAAAAGAAACATTCGGAGAAAAACAAGGGTGGCGAGGGGAAGAGCGGGGGGCGCCGCGAGGGAAGGGAGGACGGCGAGGAGCGGCGAGGGCGACGGCCGGCGGCGGCGAGGGCGCGGCGGCGCGAGGGCAGCCGGCAGCGCTCGGCGAGGGGGCAGCAGAGGGCGCGGAGCGCGCGGCGCGGCGGGAGCGCAGCGGGCAGCAGCGGCGGCGGCGGGCGCGGGCCGGCGGCATGAGCGCGGCGGCGGCGGCGGGCGCGGCGCGGGGCTCGGGGCTGCCGGGCGGCGGGGCGGCGCGGGCCGCGGAGTAGGCGCGTGGGGCGGGCGCGCGGGGATGCGGCGAGCGGCGGGACCCCCAGCCCGAGCCCCGGCTCCGGCCCGAGCCCCGGAGCCGCGCTGCGCCGGGCGCGCCTAGAAGCGGGCGCCGTGCCTTCAGCGACCCGGAGCCGCGGAGCCCGGAGTCCCCGCGGCCCCCGGAGCCGGGACAACTGTTGCGGCGGCGGCAGCGGCGGCGGCGGGGGCGGGGGCACGGCCGGGCGTGGGCAGCCCCCGCGCCCCAGCAGGCGGCTCCCGCGGGCGCCGGCTCCGGCTGCGGAGCGAGGAGCGAGCCGGCGACGAGCACGAGGTGAGCGGGGGCGGCGCGGGGGAGGGGGCGCCGGGCGGGGGTCTCGACGGGGGGCGGGGCGGCGGGGGCGGGTCCGCGCGGGGGGCGGGGTCTGCGGCCGGGGCGGGGAGCCGGGTGCGCGAGCCGCGCGGGCCAGGGCGGGCGCTCGGGGCGAGGCGCGTAAGGTGCACTGGGTCCAGGGCTCTGGAGAGGGGCCGGGGACGACCAGCCGGAGTAGAGCAGGAGCCTGCGGGGCAGCCGGTGCCCAGGCGTTGGGGTCCGCTCCGGGGCTCGCCAAGGTGGGGATCGCTGAACCCGCGCGAGAGAGGAAGGGGCCTAGGTTGGAGGAACAGTCCGGGACGCACCGTGCAGGGACGCGGCAGCCGGGACCGGAATCCGCGTCCGAGGTGGGGACCAGCGTCCAAGGACCGAGTCCGGGAGTGCAGCAAGCCGGAGCCCGGTGCGCGCCGGGCAGGGACCAGGCAGGTTCACGCTGCGGACCTGGCAGGTTCCAGGAGTCCCGGCTGGGCGGCGTGGGGGACGGGAAAAGCCCCCCAAGTGCGTGCCCCTCAGTCCCAGTCCGCCGCGTGGTCCCTGCGGAGCCACCACCGCTTCCTGGTGCCGAATCAATATTGATCCCGCGCTCGGGGCTGGGTGGCCCGGCAGCCGCCTCGGAAGCTCATTAGCTCCAGCGGTTGCTATAGAAACGAGACCCCAAGCGTCTTCAGGTTATATTTATTCTAATTATTATTATCATTATCATTATTAGTATTAGTATTTGTTACTCAGCCGGAGAAAAAAGAAGGGAGGAGAAAAACCCAGGGCACCCAGCTGCCTCCAACTGTTTGCCTTGGGAGAGAGTGAAGCAGCTCGTGGGCCAGGCCGCTCCCTTCCTGGTGGCCCCAGGCATCCAGGCTGCCCCCAAACCAGGGGTCAGTGGGTGGGAAGGGATTATGTAACCCGTGGGGAGAGCTGTGTGTGCCTGTGTGTCTTCCCTACCTCTCTGGGCCTTGTGGTCCGTGGGCTGAGTGACAGCTCCTGTCCAGAGGTTGGGAAGAGCAGAAAGTGACGGCAAGGATGCAGGAGTGCCCCTGCCGTGGCCCTGGCAGTCCTGGCTTTGTGACCTTGAACAAGGGTCTCCTCTGAGCCTCGGTTTCCTCATCTGAAAGAGAGCTTGATCCAGGGCCATGCCCTCGGCCAAAGGTGGCTCTGAGGTCACAGCAGAACCTGGAAGTTCCCAGCCAGCCGTCATGGCTGTGTGACCCCGGACAGCCCCGCCTCCTCTGGACCTCGGTTTCTGAGTATGTAAACTGCGGGCCTGGCCCCAGGCATGGGCTCAGAGGCCTTCAGTCCCCGAGGGCTTGTGACTTGCTGGCTGTGGTGGCTGAATTCGTCAGCCGTTCAGACCCAGACTGGTGGCCAGGTCCTCCTCCCGTCACCTGGTTCCGACTGTCTCAAGCGCCCAGGAATGGGAAGGTCCAGGGGCCTTTGGGAAGGGCAGTCTCTGGGTAGGTCACGGGGTTAGTTGGAAATGTCATTCCGAACCTGGATCTGAACAACTCGGTCCTGGGTGTCAGCCCAGGACCATCCCATGCCTGTGGGACTTGCCCAGAGTGGGGACCTGCCCCTGTCCCTGTGTCTGTGAAGGTCTCATGCAGGACCCCCTCCTCCCAGCATCGCGCCTCCCCAGAGAGGCTCCTCTCCTGGCTGGAGGGGGTGTCGAGCAAGAGGTGACCAGAAAGTCCTGCTGCCCGGCCACTCTGGCCCCGTGGGGCTCAAGCTGAGAGCATCGGGCAGGGGCTTTGGCCAGTGTCTTTGATGTCACTGTCTCCCTGGTTCGGGCTCTGTCCCAGGCATGTGAGGCCCTGCAGTGACAGGGCAGGTGAGGGAGGTGACTCGGGCGCGAGTGTGTATGAGCGTCCCTCTCCTGGGCCACCCAGCCCGGAGCTCACAGGGGCAGCTGGACTGAGCTGGAGGTGGAGGGGCTGGGGCTGCTCCAACCTTTGTGGGTGGTCCTGGGAGGGAGAGCCGCCTGGAGCCCTGCCCCTGCCTGGCTGCCTGCTTCAGCCGGGCCCTGCCTGCCCCCGAGGGCCCTGGGCCTGCCCGGGGTGGGCGGTTCTTGAGGAAGGGGTGAGGAAGCGCTGGTGGCATGCCTGGGGCCAGCCACGTGGCATGGGGCACCCTCGGCACCTTTCCTGTGGAGGGTGGGAGGGCTGGCGTCGGGGAGTGGGTGGGACCAGCAGGAGGGGCAGCTTCAGCCAGGGGACAGGAGGGGTGCAGAGGCCGTGCCCTCCTGGCCCTGCAGGCCCGAGAGCCAGGGGAGGGCGCCAGGGGAGGGCGCGCAGCTGGGGCAGCCTGGAGCAGGGACCCCCAGGCTGGGCGAGGGGTGGCTGGAGAGCAGGTGGGCAGGGAGGGGCCAGGTGCTGGCGGCGGCAGAGGGCATCTGGTCCCCGCTCTCTAGGGAATCCCCAACCCTCAGCCACCCCCCGCCCCTCGGAGCACATCATCATCGGGGAGGGGAGAGGGCTGCCCAGACTTGGGCTTCCAGGGGCTGGGCCAGGGACCCCAGGTCTGGCTGCTCAGCCGTCCTGGCCACAGAGGACTTGTTTATACGGCACAGCTGTGCCCCGCTGCAGTGGGCTGCCCTGGGCAGGGAAGCCCAAAGGCCACCCAGCCGAGGGCTGTGGGGAGTAGAGGCAGAGACCCTGCGCCTCACCTGACCCCCGCGCCACTGATTGTGTGGCACAGGGAAGCCGAAGCCCGGAAGCTGGCTCAGGAGGTGGGAGTGAACACCAGGCAGGATCTCACCGCCCCACTGCCACTGTATTGCTGGGAGCAGGGCCGGCACCCGTGGTGAGGTGGAGGCTCTGCGGACACTCACCGCTAGTCATCGTCCTGTTTGTCTTCCTCTGAACTGACCCACAGTCTTACCCTTAGAGGAAAGATTTCACCTCCTTGCTTAGGGAGGTACTGTCTCTGTTAATTCAGCCTCTGTGGCTTTCACTTCTGTCCAGTTGATTCACACAACAGATTTACACTGGGCTTAGAATGGACTCTGTGGCTCTCCCCAGCTGTTCTCTGTGGAAGTAACTGAAACGATCTATCATCAATTCCTAAAACAGTGGGGGCTCCTTTTCTGACCATCCTCTGTAGGGCGCGGTCCTGGACACCTGCAGCCAGAGGGTGAGGAGAGACGTGCTCCTGGGGAGAGGGCGTGGCGTCCCAGCTCTGTAGGTGCTGCTGACACTGCCTGGGGCCTGGCAGGAGGGCCGCTCTTCCTGCCTCCCTCCCCCGCCCTCCTTCCTGCAGCAGGGCTCTCCTTGGCCTGCTGCCCGTGGGACCCCTGGGAGGCCGAGGGGACCCCGTGACGGCCTGTTGGCCCCCGGGCAGCTTCCTGCCTGGACGCCGCCAGAGCGGGCACCCGCTGGAGGACGTGTGAAGGGACCCTGCTCCGCGGCAGCTCTGGAGGTCCCTCCCAGCCCTGCGCCATCCCCACCTGCTGTGAGGAGCCGCTCCCTCCTGGCCAGGTTGGGAGTGTGCGGGACCTTCCTGGGCCCTCACTGGAAGCCCTTCACCGCAGCCCAGGGCCAGTGACTTGGGGACATGGGGCCCCTGAAAGTACCAGGAAGGCACGGCCGTGTCCGGGGTCCTCAGCCTGGGAGCCCTGCCCCCCTGGCCAGTCTGGGGGCAGGACAGAGGGAGAAGGACACAGCCTCCCGGGCCTTCTGCGGCCTCTGGGAGGCGGCCTGCAGCTCCTGCTCATCTCCACGTGCAGATGGGGACACGGAGGCCCAGAGCAGGCTGGGGATGCGTCAAGGTCACACAGCAGACTGGGCGTCCTTGAGGGCAGAGGATGCCCCACCAGACAGGGTGGGCGCTGTCCAGGGGCGCTCACCCCAGAGCCCCCAGGGCTCCCTCCCTGAAGTCCTGCACGTGCCGCCCGGTTCTGGGGCTGGTGAATGGAGCACCTAGCGGGGCGGGGCGCCCATCTGTCGCCGGTGCTCCCTCAGCAGATGCAGGCACGCGCCCCGGAGAAATTAAGAAATAATGCATGAGTTTCCCAAATTACACCGTTTAACACGGAATTAAGCTCTGCACGCTCTTAACAGAGCCCTGGGAGGGGAAATTTTTTTTTCTGTTCACACTTCCCTGGAAAACGAGAGAAACCCTGATCTTCCAAACCCAGCTTCATCATCAGATCATCCCTCCCGGGCGCAGCGCCGGCCACGCCTGGGGACGGCTGCAGAGTCCGTCTCCTAAGCCAGGTTCCGAGGCTGCTCGCGCCGACGGGCTCAAACTAAAGTGGCGGTTCCTTAGACACTGTCACAGGTTAGAAATCGGGGCAGCCCCGCCGCACCCCAGCGGGGACCTCCGCGGATGCCTGCCCGCGCGGCGGGCGCCCCGGGTTTGCTTTCCCTTTGGGCTCCTCCCGGCGGAGGGCCTGGAAACGTGGGCAGCTTCTCTTCCTTGCCTGTTCCCCGGCACCTGTCGCGTGGGGTCGGGGCCAGGCCCAGGGGACAGGAGGGACCATTTGGATGGAACAGTCTGGCAGTGGAGAGGGGCAGGGGGACCCAGGAGAGGGGCTGGAGGGCTTCCTGGAGGAGGCGGCTCCAGCTGGGGCCTGGCCGGGTGGATAGGGCGCGGTCTCCCAGGAGCAGTGGCAGGAAGGGTGCGTCTAGCAGGGGCGTGGCCTCCGGGACTCTTCAGATTTCAGGTGGTGGCTCCTGGTGGTTTCTCAGGCTCTCCTTAGTTGGCCACCTAGGTCAGGCTGCCCGATTCCGAGCGGGACAGCAGGGAGGGGCCGGAGTCAGCTGGGGTGGGGGCAGAGGCCTCTGGCCCAGGATCCCCCTCCTGGCTCGTGTTGGCAGGAGAACGAGTGCAGGGCCTTCCGTGGAAGTGAGACCAGAGCCCTGGACTCCGACTCCAGCGTCCAGGGAGCCCCCCCCCCCAGCCTCACTCCTCAGCTGCTGTAGGCCTGGGCTTTGGGATGTGGGTCCTGCTGATGCCCAGCCCGGGCTGGGCTCCGAGCCTGCCCTCTGCAGCCACGGAGGGGGTGGCCGAGGCACTCTGCACCTGCAGGGGCTGTGTCCTCAGGAGCCCCCAGGCCTGGCCTCAGCCCCACCCGAGACCAGGGCCTCCGACGGCCGCTACCGTGCTGTTGATGGTTCGGGCTTCTGGAAGCGGTGGGGACGTGCCATCCCTGTGTAGCTGCCAGTGTCTGTCCCCGGGAGGAGAGGCCTTCAGGGACTGAACGGAGCCACTGAGCTGGGCCCATCGCCAGGGCCACGGCCGAGGGAGGCCGGGGCTGATCTCCCACGGGGCGCAGGGCTTTGCCTGCACAAGTCTCCCCTCCGCCTGCCCCTTACTCTGGGACTTGGGCAAATTGTGTGACCCTGGAGCCTCAGTGTTCTCACCCGGGAAATGGGTGACCCAGGTGGTTCCCCCAAAGCCTCAGTGAGCTCAGCACCTGCCAGCCGGCCCAGGGTCACTGCAGATGTCACCGTTGATATCGCTGCATCAGTGACCTTCCACTGGGGCAGCTGGGCAGGAGCCAAGCGACCCTGGGCCCCTGGGATAGGGACCTCCGCGGCAGGGACAGGATACAGCCAGCAGTGAGGTCGCCTGCCCAGCGCCATGGCAACTGCGGGGAGGGAGGGGAGGCCAGCCCGGGCCTGGGCGCCAGTCCAGCTCCTCTGCTGATGAGCAGCCTCGGGCTTCAGTGCTGCCCTTTTCAAAACCCCGTGGATAAGAGCGTCATAATAATTTGCACAGGTGGTCGTGGGGATTGGAGGTGGGAACTGACAGTGGGAACCCTCCCAGTTACCCCCTGGCTCTGGAGGGAGAGAGCTTGAATCCTGTTCTGCACTCCAACTAGCTGTGTGACTTTGGGCTGGTTACATGCCCTCTCTGAGCCTCAGTTTCCTGGTCTACAGATGGGCACAGTCTCCACCTCTCAGGGTTCTTACAAGAATTAGGTGAGTTGATCCAAGGAGCCTGCTTGGTGGAGTCTTGGATGTAGCCAGGGATAGTGAATCTTCCTGTCCTTGGTGTTATCAAGCCTCTGTGTCACGTAATGGAAACAGGGGGAGGCTGTAGCCGCAGGGCAGGTCGGAGCTCCTCTCTGCTGAAGGGTGGAGGCCTGTGTTGCTGAGGGCTCTGTGGCCAGCGCCCAGCCCAGGTCAGCTGTGCACAGGGGAGGGAGGGAGGGAGGGAGGGGCCCGCAGGAGCCAGGGAGCCTCAGCTCGGGTGAAGCCTGAGGACTGGGCAGAAGCTTCCCCGTGGGGCGGGGCTCAGGGCCACCCTGTGCTGTGCACAAGTGACCTGTCCCTAGCAGTTCAGTTCTGGGCAGAGCCGGGTCTAGCCCAGGGCTCCTGTCCTTCCACCCAGAGGTCCCTGTGCTGAAGGAAACCCGTCTTGTCCCCCACCCCAGGAGGACACTGCCTGCCCTGGGAGCCGTCAAGCCTTTGAATGTCACTTGGGATGTGTGAACGAGAACTGGGACTCGGAGGAAGGGCCCGTCCCGTCCCTCCTGGGCAGTCGGGAGCACGGGCAGCTTCAGAGCGGGGGAGTTGGGTGGCGGGGCCGAGTGGGTGGCAGGCCTCCTGAGGGGTCCAGCCACAGGGCCAGGGCAGGGTGTGGAGGCCCCTCCAACCTGCGGGCAGAACCAGGCCACTGCAGCCACAGAACAGCCCCAGGGACCGGGCTGCTCCAGAAGTGGCCCCGCAGGTCTCCCAGACAGTGTCCAGGCCAGGCTGGCCCGGGGCATGCAGAGTGCCCAGGGAGGACTCTGCCACTCCTTCCTCTGGTCCCCTGGGGGAGATCAGGGAGAGCAGCCCCGGGAAGGGCTGGCCTGGTCCTGCCGGGGGAGCTGTAGTCAGAGCTGCTGGCCTCCTCGGGCCCAGAGTTCCCTGGAGGTGGATTCTGACAGGTGTCAGGCGGGAGTAGGAGCCATCTGCCCAGCGCATGTGGAGAGTTTCTCCCCTCCCAAGATCACAGTGGGCTTGCCTGGTGGGCTGCCTGTCTCTGGGGACACGTGGACAGTCACCTGTCCTGTCCTGAGGCCTGATTCCTGCTAAGAGGAGCCAGGTGTGGGGTACGATGCAGGAGGAAAGGGAAGGGGTGTCCACAGAGAGGCGTGGTGGCCATGAGGACGGGTGGAGGGACGCCAGCGGAGCCTCGGGGGATGGTTCTGGAAACTTCCAGCACCTCAGCATGGCCATCCTGGCCTCTGTGGGAAGCTGAGCAGGAACCCAGGCTGCGGAGGGCCCACCCCTGAGCGCTCAGGCCAGTTACCCCAGCCACCAGGTGACACGTGGCTGGAATGCCGCCCCCGCCCCACGCTGTGCCCAGGCAGACATGGCCAGTCACCCACCTGGCAGGACCCAGGTGCCACCCACCCACACCAGAGATGACAGCTGACTGCCCTCCTGGCTTCTGTGTGACTCAGTGCCCTCCTGGTGGGGGACAGGGAGAAGGCAGGCCATCCCAGGCCCTGGTGTGGCCCTGCTCCCCACGGTGCCCAGCTGGTTCCGTCCTTCCCTTCCAGGGACAGCACCGTCCCAGTGGGTCCCTGGGCAGGACCACCACCCTCCCACCGAGGGCACCCCTGGACCTCCAGCTGGACCCTGGCACCAGGAGGCCAGCGGGCGAGGGTCTGGCAGAGTCCGCTCCGGCTGGCGAGAGATCAGGAGACTTCGCTCCCGAGATTCAAACAACTGGACAATCTGTTCCGGATCGATTTAGCAGCACAGAGTGAAAAGAATCAGAAAATGCAGTGTGAAAGCTATTTTCTCCCGGCTCAGTGGGGAGGAGGCTGGGCCGGCCTCGATTTGCAGAAGTCCAAGGCTGACCCAGGCCCGTCACCTCCTCCTGCCCCTCCTCCCCTCCGGCCCGCCCCTGCCCGCGGCCGCCTCCCCCGCAGCCTGGTTGGGCAGCCAGGGGGTCTCAGAGGGGCACTGCCCAGGTGCCAGCCTCGGGGAGCCCACGTGGACCTTGGGCGGATCTCAGTCATGTCAGGGCCTCTGTGTGGCCACGGGCGCTGGGCAGAGAACCTCCTTCCTGTCCCCAGTCAGTGAGGCCCCCGCTGCACCCAGGGCCCAGAACAGGCTGGCACCGTGGATTCCCTGAGAGTTTCCCAACTGAGGCTGGAGGGGAGGAGGACGAGGAGGGAGGACGCAGGACAGGACACCGAGGCCTAACTGGGGTGACCTGTTGGTGGGGAGGTGGGGTCAGAGCCCATCTGCCATCTGCGTCCAAGCCTGACCTCCGGGTGCGCCTCCTCCTCCTCTGGCCAAGTGCTGGTTGTGAAGTCCAGCAACACCGCCTGGTGGACTTGCCCCCAAGGGACAGGCCCCCGGGCTGCAGGGAGCCGGGGTCTGCAGGTGTTCGTCCCTGGGGGGCGGGAGCAGCAGAGCCCCCAGAGGGCCTGTTCCCGTCCCTGGGAGGGAGAGGAAGTCCAGCAGCGAGGAAGGGCTGGGTTTCACAGTGGCCTCCTCCCCCCCACCTCGGCCCCACAACACCTGAGGCCAAGAATCTGAGCCTGAAAGAACCTTGACTTTGAAGTCAGACCTGCTTAGACCCAAATCCCAGGAGCTCAGCTGCTGTGTGACCGTGAGCAGGCGACCGAGTCGCTCTGAGGCCTAGTTTTCTCGTCTGCAAACCGAGGGCAGGAGCCCCTCGACTTTTGAAAACTACAGGAGACGGGGCTGGACGGAGCAGGTACTCGGGAGTCTTCCTCCCGGCCCACCTTGTGGGGGGCAGCCACCTACAGATCTTGTCTGGGTTCTGCCTCCAGGGGCGGCAGTCCCCACAGGTCCCCACAGCTGACAGTGGAGGTCGAAGCCACAGCACCAGAGCCTTTGGAGCCAGGGTACCTGAGCACCTGTCCCAAGGCACCCTGAGATGTGTGGGTGGCCGCCTGGTGTCCTGGGGGGAGCCAGAGCCTGGTTGTCCTCCCAGATCTGCCACGGACGAGCTGCGGGACCCCCTGGCTCGATCCTCCTGCCACCCATGTGTGGCCGGGTGGCACCCCACTACAGGAGGTCACAGAGGCCCAGTCACCTGTCCTTCCTGGCCACCCGCTGCCCGCCCAGGCCCGCTGCGGCCGCCCCCGCCGCCCCAGTTCTCACTGGGATTTCTGCCGACAAAGCTCTTTCAAGAGCCCTGTTTGATGTTACCTCTCAGTTCCCGGAAAATTTGGAGCCACTGTCCCCCAGAGCGGCGTGCTAATTAGACCTCCGAGTGCGTCTGCCCAGATGTCAACGCGGGCTACAGAACTCAGCAATTTTTCTCCCATTTCTAAGCAACATTTGTTGTTTCTGCCAAGCAGGAAGCCCCCTGGTGTGGGCAGGGGCGTCTCAGGTGCCAGGCCGAGCCCCTGGAGCCCCTGGGCGCTGCCCCGTGCTCTGGGCAGGCCTTGGGCTGTGCTCCCTGGAGCCTGGGGAGGGGAGGCACAGGGCCCCAGGCTCAGCACACCCGCGGACATGGTGTGAGCTCAGCTGGACCAGCTCTCCAGTTCCAGGGGGATGGGGAAGGGATTCAAAGTTACACGGAGGGACCAGTGGACCCGTTGTCTGGGTGCAGAGGAGGGTCACCCCCACGGGCAGCCGGGCCGCAGAGGAGCCCCAACCCCAGGAAGACAGAAGAACACCCCAGGGCTCCGGCCTTGGCCTCCGTGTGGCTGCACCAGTTAGGCCTGACGGCAGGCCGGCCCCCGCCTGCCCCCACGGCCTGGTGACCCTCCCTCCAGGCACACTAAGAGGCCACTAAGGGCCATCTCCACAGACCCCAACAGGGACCCCTGTGCACCTGCAGGGGTGCGTGGGCCTAAGCTGGTGTCTGGTTTGGGGCGTGGATGAGAAGGGCTCACCCTCTCCCGTGACGTCCCGGCGCCCCACACACTCATCTTCCAGGGTGACCCATGGGGGAGGGGCCAGCTGACCACGATGGCCAGGGGCTGGTGTCATGGCTGAGGAGCTCAAGTTGGGGCTGTCGGGCCTGGGTGCCGCGGGCCACGGAAGAGGTGTCCAGAGGAGGCCGTCCCTTCACGTCTGCGCGCAGTGGGCAGCGAGGGCTCTAGGGTGCTCGGGAGGGGGGACGGGAGCCTCTTCCTGCCACCTCTGGAGGTGCCCGTCTACCTCTCTGTCCAGCCAGGGCCTGAATGTGACCCACCAGGGTGAGTGCAGCTGACCAGCCCCCGGTCATCAGTAGGCAGCAGCCCTTTTGAGAGGAGCGTCTGGTCCCCGCCTGCCTTGTGGTGGCCTCAGCAGCTTTGGTGCCAGTTACGCAGAGTGTGGGCGGGAGCTCGTCAACACCAGAAGTGGCCCCCGGCACGGGCTGCCACAGACCCGTGGAGGGGTGGCTGGCCCCCAGGCCCGGGAGGGGCTCAAAGCATCGCTGGGGGCCTGGGGCTCGGCGCCACCCTGTGGTCTCCCTGGTCTCACGGAGGCCCCATTTGCATGGTTTTGGAGTTGATTGGCCTGAAGGCAACTCCCCTTAATCACAGCTGACAAGTCTCTGGTTGAGCAGCAGCTGCTGTCAATTAGCCGGTTGGTGACTGGGTTTGTTATAGCCGCTCCGCAGCGTCCCCTCCCCGGCTCCCGCTCCCGCCGCTCCCTTCACTACCCGCCACCCACGAACCTGCTGCGTGGGGCCCGGCAGGTGCTGCTGCCCACTTCTCCAACCTGCAGGCCAGCACCCTGGACCCCCTCGGGCAGGGCAGGACGAGCTGTGGGTTCAGCGGATCCAGGGCAGAGGGTCTGAGGCCGTCCTGGGAGGCGGGGCCTGGCCTAGGGTTTCTCAACCCAGGGCTGCCCGGTTGTGTTAATGAGGTTTTATTAGATCGCGACACCGCGGGAAGGTGGTCTGTGGCCACTTCTGGCCTACAATGGCAGGGTGACAGAGGCCTGGTGGCCTGGGACAGGGACTTCTACTGTCTGGCCATGTGTGGCAAGTTCCCTCCTCTGACCTACCAGTGGCTCTTGAATTTGAGCGGCCCCGGCCCCCGACACTCCGAGCCAGCAGAGGTGACTGGGGTCCTGTCCTCGTCAGCTGCTCCTGAGCAGGGCACAGGACGGTGCCCCGGGCGCCCAAGCCAGCCCTCCGAGGAGCTCGGTGTCCACCGGGGCTGTGCTGCTGTGCTCGCCCGTGTCCGTCACTGTCCCCAAACGTCGGAGCTAACTGGCCCAAGAAGCGGAAGGGGTCGCTGTGCTCACTTTGGGGGTTTCAGTCAGGTGTCCCTGTTGTCTGAGGCCTGGCGAGGCGGCACATGGTGGTGGGGTGTGTGGTGGAGGGAGCCCCTCCCTCAGGCTGGGCACACCCGTGGAGGAGGAAGAGAAGGGCTAGGTCCCAGTGGACCCCATGGTGGGAGACTTCCCATTAGTTCCACTCTTGGTGTTTCTACCTCGTCCCAGCAGCACCCAGCCGGCCTCCGTCCTTCAACACGTGGGCCTTTGGGGACATTCCTGATCTCATTCTAGCGTCTGGCCACCACCCCCGAGACAGATGGGGAACCTGAGGCTCCGTCTGGTCCAAGGCCATGCTGGCGAGCTCTGGCCCTGGCTGGTGCCCATCCTGACCTCGCCCAGGAGCACAGCTGCCCAGCCGGTACCCGCTGGGGTCTCTTCCGAGTCTGGATTCCATGCGGGGCCTGCTGTCGCGTCCTGGGGGGCAGCAGTGTGACCGATGGGAGGGGGGGCCTGTCTCTCTCCCGGCCTCTGTAGGCAGGTCAGTGATCCACATCTGTCTAGAGGTCACCCGCTGTCACCTCTTTGAGGACTGGATAGAGCCCATCCCCCAGGTCTCTGAGTCACCCGAGGCCAGGTGACAACGCAGGGTTTAATGCAGGCAGCAACTCGGCATCTGCAGGGCCTCCCCAGACCTGGGAGGTGTAGGCACGTGGGGGTGGGACCAAGTGAGAGGCGACCTGGGGAACCTGCGGTTACCTGAGTCCTCCAGGTCAGATCCCCTGAATTACCAGGACATTTTATCATCTGGTGGCCCTCGCTTAGAAATGAGGGCCAGAGAGAGTTTGTGACCAGGAAACCCCCCGCGGCAGTGTCCCCGGGACTTACCAGGAGGCTGGGAATCCAGCAGGGTCAGTCCTTCCTGGATCGGAAAATCCCGGTCCTGGGCGCAGGCAACGCGGCCTTCTGGAGAATGTGGGAAACCCCGTGGGCCCGGCTGGCTGTGGTGGGCCCTCTGCCCTCTTCCAGACTTTGGATTATGTGCAAACTTTGTTTGATACTGGGATGGAACCCGGGGGCACTTAACGGCTGAGCCACCCCCAGCCCTTCTTTGTTTTATTTAGAGACGGGGCCTCCCTGAGTTGCTTAGGGCCTTGGTAAGTTGCTGAGGCTGGCTGTGAACTCGAGATCCTCCTGCCTCAGCCTCCTGAGCCACTGGATGTCGGTCGCCGCCCGCCCCGGCCTGCACACACTCTTTAAGCCTTGGTGCCAGGTTCACCTGCTGCCCTCCAGGCCCGGGATGGGGTCCGCCCTCTTCCTGGGCCTTGGTACTGTCCGCTGGTCCAGGCAATGCCCTCTTTGTTTGCTTGTTGTCAATGACAGGTGTCAGGATGGGACACCCTCAACACCCCCTTAGCCTGCAGCAGAGCACCTGCTCCTGGGCGCCCCAGGTCCTTGCTTCTATGCCCTGTCACAGCTGTGTGCCCCCCCCCCCCCCCCCGCTGGCACTGGTCCCTGGGGCTGAGGCTGGGCTTCTCTGACAGCTCTGGAGGCCTCGGTTCCTGCGGTGCTGCCCCTGATTGGGTGCAGGCGCCCTCCAGGTCCTCCCCTAGAAACAGGGCTGCTGTGGGTGCTCTAGTGAGGTGCCGGGGCCCAGGCCTTGGCCCAGTAGAAAGGGGGTGCTGATGATGGCCCCAAAGCCAGGGGCTGGGATAAGAAGCCACCGTGTGCAGGGGGACATAAAACCTTATCCTTGTGGCCTGCTCACAGCTGGCCTTCCTGTGGCCCCGCCCTGGGACCCGGGGAAGGGGGACTCCTGCGTGCAGGACAGCTGTGAAGAGCAAACCGAGCCTGTGTGCCATGTCCATCCTTTCATGCATCACCAGGCTCAGAGAGGCCAAGAGACTTGCCCAGGGTCACACAGCTGGGAGGAGGCAGAGCGGGAACTTGAGCCGGATGTTTGGACCTGAGCAGAGAGCTGCCATGTCCCCACTGAGTCTCGGGCGGGAGGCAGGGAGGGGAAGCCCCTCACCTGGCTGGGCAGCTGCGACCCCACCTGGCTCTTGGTCCTCTGCAGGGACACCCTGCCTACTCTCATCCTTCAGGGCTCTGCTGCCAGGCGCCTGCCATAAACTCTGCACTCCTGTGTCCGCCTCTAGATCATGAGAGCCAAGCCCCCGCCCCACCCGGCTGCATGAGGCTCCTCAGGTTTCACGATGGCCGCCCGCCCCAGGCTAGGGACCAGGGCTAGATGAGGGCCTCTGGGCTGCTGTGCTCTGTCCACCAAAAAGGATGAAAAAGGAGTTTATCTCTGGCCTGGCTCAGGAGAGGCCGAGCTCCAGGACCGGGGAGGGAGAGGGCAGCTGGCTTCTGTGTGGCCCAGCTTTAAATGCCACCCAGAGCTGGGCACTGGACGCAGCGGAAATGGAAGCTTAGGTTGAGAGGGACGAGGTGCGTGGAGGCCTGGGGGGCAGGGGCCATGCAGCTGCGCAGCCAAGGCCCTGGGGCCACTCTGCAGAGGGGCAGGAGGGGCAGTCCTCCCTGGGGAGAGGACTGGGGGATGGGCCAGGGGGACAGGAAGAGGGTCAGCCAGGAGGTCGGCCCAGCTGCTGACGCTCTGGGCAGACCCCTCTGGGCTCTGGGCTCCTTCCTCGAGAGGCTGACTGTCCCCTGCAGATGTCACCAGTGCCTAGTATAGAGGGGCTCCTGCAAGGACCCGCCAGCCCCACCTGACCTCAGGGACTGAAGCCCGAGAGGGGGTTCACAGGCTGAGTATGAGCAGGTGGGGCTGGGATCACCCTGTCCGGCCAGAGGCCTCTGTTCACCCTAGCCCTGGACTGTAGCCGGGGTGCAGAAGGCAGCGAGCCCGGAGACGGCTGCGTAAGGACCACAGGACGGTCACTGTCGGGGTGCGGCAGCCCTGACCCCAGACTGCAGCTGGGCCCACCCGGGCCCCACCCAGAAGGGCTGGGCTCCCCCCAGACGCACAGCAGCCTGGGCCTGGCCCCCGCTGACCACACAAGGCCCGGCACCTGCTGTCCTTTTGTTGGGGCTTAGGATTGATTGATGGTGACCAAGAGCCAGGAGAGGGGCCAGTGGCCACAGAAGGGGAGTGGCCCAGGTCTGTCTGGGGTCTGGCTCCTGAGTCAAAGCCTGGCAGATAAGGACCGTGGACGTTTCCAGGTCTCTCTGGTGCTGGGCACAGGAGCGAGGCCGGGGTCCCTGCCCTGGGCAAGTGCCCAGGCCGAGGGCAGCCAGAAGGGCTGCAAAGCCCCCGCAGATATGCACCTTGTGAGAGGCCACGGTGATGGTGTCTGTCACCAGGGAGGTGGCATGTGACCGCCCGGTCATGACCGTCTCCTCCACTGGCCTCTGTGTGGCCTTGACAAAGTGCTCATGAGCTCCTCTGCCTGGCGCCCTGTGTCCAGGTCCTTAATGGGGTTGGGGGCGGGGCTCAGAGCAGAGCCGGTCTGGAGAGTTTGGGCTGAGGGGCGAGCTGGACGCGGTGGCCAGCAGTGGGGCCGGGGAGCTCTGGCTCTCCCGCTGGCCCTCCCCTGCCAGCTCCCCGCGGGCCTGGCCTTCTGACCCTCCGTTTGGACACATGCACTTCCTCAGCTCCCTTCTCACCCCGGGCGGGAGCCGCTTCCTGTTCTCGGCAGGCCAGCCCAGAGCGGCCAGGCAGAGGCCAGGGGACAGACCCCTGGCCCACTCAGGCCCCTGCATGTGTGGGGGCCACACTCTTCCTGAGTCTCCTTCCCGCACACAGTAGGTGCTCATATGGTGCACCTTCTCCACTTGCCCTTCCATGTCCTTTTTCTGGGCTCTCCACCCCTTCCTCACCGGCCCTCTTTCTGGATGGTCCCTGTGGGTTGTGGGGTGACCACCAGCACCCACTGTGCCAGGAGCACCCCAGCCCTGCCCACCTCTGGCACCATCCCTGGTTCCCGTCCTCGACCCCGCATCCAGCTCAGCCCACCTCTGGGCCTTTGCACGTGCCAGGCAGTGGTGCGAGCCACCGCAGGCCCAGCCTCTGGTCTGGTGCAGGCCGGCCTACCTGTCCCACCTCAGCTCCCAGCACTGTGCCGACCCAGACCTCCCTACGCCCTCAGGATGCACCAGGTTGTGGCACAAGGACATTTGGTTGCTCTGCAACGTAGGAGGGATGGCGAGAGGGAGGATTCCTGAATGGAGAAATGACACCGCTTCGGTCTCCTCCTGGGCCCTGCCAGCCCCGTCAAAGTGGGGTGCTGCCTGGGCCTGATGGGGGCTGAGACTCGGGGCTTTGGCTCCTCTTCTCCTGGGTGCCTGGGCCCCTGGCACCAAGGGAGCCCCAGGAGAGCTGCAGGGCCACCCACCGAGGCCTCGCTGCCCCTCCCCCGCCTGGCACTTGGAGTGAGTCACCCTCATGTGATGTTTGTGCTCTCCACCGGGAAGTGCCGCGGGACTCCAGGCTGCCTTATCTCCTCCGTGCAGCCGAACAATCCGTGGACACAGGCCGAGGGTCGAGTTGCCAAGGGCCACGGCTGTCCCTGCCCACCCCCTGCGTAACCAGGGAGGCCGAGGGGGCCCGGGAGGCCCCAGGAGAACCCAGCAGCCGGGAGCTGCCTGCATGAGCCCCTCCCTCCCCGGCTCTGGCGTCCACACCTGCAGAGCAGGGTGACAGCCAGGCCAACACCCCAAGAGCCACAGAGCTCTAATGGGGACACAGCTGGCTCAGGGTGAGGGTGTGAAACGGGGGAAGGTAGGGACAGGGTTTAGAACTTGGACCCAGGGCTCAGAAGGCAGGGGCCAGGGAGAGGGCCTTCAGTGGGCATCAGCTGGCCTGTCCTCCTGAGCGGGGCCAGGGGGGGCAGGAGCGGTCTCCAAGCCACCGCCCTGCTCACCCGCCCACAGCCCCCTGCCGTCTGCGGGGCTCCCCCCACCCCCGCCTGGCCGCCGCTGTTCCCGTCCAGGTGTCCACTCTTGCAGGTGAAGTGAGTGTGTATCCAGCACCTACTGTGCGCAAGGCGTGGTGGGGGATGTGGAGGCACGGAAGTCCCCACCTCCGGGAGCTCCTCCCAGCAGGGAAGGAAACCGTGCTGCCCCAGGCCAAGCTGGGCCTGGAGAACCGGGGCGTGGGGTTCAGACACGGCCAGCCGGGGGGGCCAGCTCTGTCCTCTAGACGCTGGCCTGGGGAGGAGCGGAGTGGGCGACACCAGATACCCGCCGTCCGCGGTGCCCCGCCGGCCTCTGCTCCGTTCCGTCCACCTTCTGTCCCCACCAGGGCGGCCATGGTTGCCTGAGCTGGTGAGGAAGCCGAGGCCAGCACACTAACTCACCCGGTCACCCAGCGGGCAAGTGCTGCCACTCCACAGAGGTTGAGGACTGACGGCACTGTCACGCAGAGCCACCGCAGCAGACCTGCTTCAAAGTACACCCGCCGCCCTACAGCTCTGGGCCGATCCCTGCGCCTCTCTGAGCAGTGAAACAGAGACGCTCGTGCCCACCTGTGCCCCGTCCCCGCTGCTCAGGCAACGGGCAAAAGCAGAGTGGGCTCGACAGGGCTGGCTCCGTGGGCACGCTGGTGACCCGGGCTGGGGGCCACAGGGCTCGGCTCAGGGTGCTGCGCTGGGCGTGGGGCCCCGTCCCGTCCCTCACACCCGACAGCGGGTGGCTCTGACCAGTGTCTGTTTCTCAGATGTTGGCCCCAGCCAGCGCTGTGAGGGGACGTGTCCCAGTTCCTCCTGCGGCTGCCTCCTGCCAGCACACGGGGGTCACAGGGACAAGCTTTGATCTTGCTTCAGGCAGCAGTGTTTATTCCTGGACTTCGCATTCCAGGGACGTTTCATAACCTCCTTACACGTGTCGTCCTGAAAACAGACTGTCACCAGGGGCCGCGGGGAGAGGGCGGCCTGGGGGCCGGGGCAGTCCACGGTGTGCGAGGCCAAGGGGCCAGTGGGGGAGAGCAGCCGGGTCCCAGTCCCTGCCCGTGTGAGGCTCCTACACCCCCATGGGCACCTGCTGTCCTTGCTGAATGGTTGTCCACGTTAACGCCAACGTAACTGTCACGGACAGTCCTGCAAGTCTGGCCACTGAGCATCATGTGGCTGGCATGATGACCGTCCCCACCCTGCCCGGGCCGCAGGTCCCAAGGCCGGGGAGCCTTTCCTGTCCTGTCCTGTTTGACGCCGCGCTCGGCCCACAGTGGCAGAGCGGCAGGGCTGTGGGATGGACGTCAGCAGAGGCACCAGGCCAGCTAGGGAAGGCACCTGGGAGAGCGCCACTCCCCGCCAGGCCCAGGCTCTGGAGTGCGCCACCAGCTGCTGAGAGCCCAGGTGCCCGGGCAGGACCTTCACCTCCCCTGGCTTCCCGCCCTGCCCTAGGGAGGGGGGCAAGGTGGCTTGGGGCTTCCACAGTGACCAGCCTATGTCCTTCTCTGTCCCCGGGGCTAGAAAATTCAGGGCCAGTGTGGCTCATGTCTGAAGAGGACCATGCCCCTGGGGCAGTGTCCTGTCCCTGACCCCTGCTCCCAAGTGCCCTTCTCAGAGTGGCTCTGGAATGAGGACACAGATCAAGTCGGCAGCCCAGGGGGTGGGGAGGGCCAGCGTTTTGGGAGCCCCCTGCAGGAGCCACGGGGTGCGGAGGAGAGGCCTGGGGTGGGCTCCCCCGTGGAGCCTCAGGCACCGAGCACAGCTGGGAACAGAACGTGCAAAGGCTCAGAGGAGCCACAGGCCTTGGAGGCTGAAGCTGGAGGAGCAGAGAGGGTGAGGCTGTGCTCGGAGGCCTTGGGGTGGGCGAGGCCCAACCTCCTAAGCAGGGTGAGCAGGCAGGCACTTTGGGAAGCCGGCCTGGGACCGCGGAGGTAGAGGCCAGCTGGGAGGACATGAGGGCGAGGCTCGGCACCATGTCTCAGCTGTCACACATGCGCCTATGGATCACGCACCCCATAAGCCCCTTCCAGCACAGAGGACTCTGGGACTCGGTGGCTCACCCAGGTCACATGGGTTTGGCCTCAGGCAGAGCAGCCCAAGCCCCAGGCCTGGCCGCCCTGGGTGGTCCCCGCAAGAGGAGATGCACTTGGCCAGCCAAGGAGGCAGGAGGCAGGGTGGGCTGAGGAGGGGCAGCGGGAGACCCCAAGGCTGCCAGAGCTTCAGGCCAATGGTGTCCCCATCACCCCCCACCAGGCAGTGGGGCCCTGCCCCAGGGTTCCTCCCCGCTGTCCTGGTGGCCTGGCTGATGTGCAAGGGACCTCCCGTCCCCGAGGGTCTAATTCATCTCCCAGCTCCGCTGCTGTCCACACGCCCTCCCCCAGCTCCCAGCCTTGCCAAATTTGGTGTTTAAAAATAACCCTCCAACCTCAGAACAGCAGTCCCCACCCAGCTGACCCAGGCGGCGGACCACAGAGATGTGGGCCGGACTCGTGATTCCAGGTCAAGAGCGCCCAGGGAGCCCCCGAGGCAGAATGTCCTCCAGCTCTCCAAGGGTGGGCTCAGAGCTGCCATCTCAGGTGGCTTAAACTTTTTCAACGAAGTGAGCCCGGGAAGACAGGCCTCATTGCGCTTGCTGGGGGCCTGGGACGCTTTGGGGCGCTGGGAGGTTGAGTGGGTTTTGGAGCCTGCTTGGCCTCCTGCCTGCAGCCAAGCGCTGTGTGAGCTCCAGCACGTCACTTTGCATCTCTGAGCCTCAGTCTCTTCCTTTCTGAGATGATCTGCCTCCTGGGGCTGCGTGGGGTTCACGGAGGTAACAGTGAGGTACTGGACAGTGTCCAGCTCACCCACAAAACAGCCAGGGGATGGCAGCCTCCAGGGGCAACCCCCAGGGGCTCTGAGCACCCAGAAGCAGGGCCCAGCAGGCTGGGCAGCAAGTGGATGTGAGGGTCCCGCTGGAGCAGACGTCACCTATGGCAGGTCCTGGGTGGGGGTGCCTGACTGTGTGACATGTCCTATTCCCAGTGTTCATGGTCCCCAAACCCAGGTCCTCGCAGAGGGCCCAGGCCATGGCTTTGGTCTTGTGACTGGGCAGGGAATATGTGGCCTGAGGCAGTGTCCATCTAGGACCAGGCTGGCCCTGGGGCCCTCGGGGTGTCTGCAGTCACCTTCTGGCCCAGAGGGAACGGGACGTGACTGGCCTCCCCAGGACTCTGCCTGCAGCCCTGGTACTCCAGCCCCTCGGGAGCAGATGGGTGGTGGCTTTGACTGCTCTGACTCAGGCCCGGCATGAGGTGGACAGGGGCCTGTCGGCCTGCAGAGCCGGGGAGCAGTGCCCAGGCTGGATGGGCTGGACTCGGATGAGTCAGATGTGGGGAGCCCCTGCTGTGGGCAGGACCTGCCCAGCCTGGACGCAGGTGACCCTCGCATCAGGCTCTGAGGTGGCTGTGATTTCAGCGCCACAGAAAGAGGCCTGAGGGCCGGCTGGGTTCCCTCCAGGCCTGACACTGGGCCATGCCCTCCGCTCTGGCCAGGGCCTGTGGGGTCATGGGGTGGGGCTGGTGAGCACCCTCCACAGCACAGCCAGGGGACAAGGACTCTCCTCTGTCATGTCCCTAGAGCCCAGTGGGAGCCTGGCTGAGTTGGAGGTGGCAGGTGGCTGCTGAGAGGAGGAAGGGACACCAGTTTGTGAAACTGGAAACCCACAGACAGGCCGGGGGGAGGGGTGGGCTTCTAGGCAGCAGAGTCAAGGGGGCTTCCTGGAGGAGGTGGCATCTGAGCAGCTTCTGACTGAGCTGCTGCAGGATGGTGCCCCAGGGTGACTGACCCCCCCAAAAAACAGGCAGTGGACTTTGTAGGGAGTGGCAGCAGCCAGAAGGAGCCCTGCCCTGGTGCAGGTGGACCTGTGTCGCTCACCCACTGGCCCAGTAGTTCCTGGACTTGAGCCCCTGATCAGAATGAGGGCAGCCCCACCCTATAGGTCCTGGAGCCTGGGGACTTGACTCTGCCCCCCAGCCTCAGCTTCTCCGGTCTGCAGGTCGGGCCCAGGCGGGTGGTCATCTTGGGCCCAGGCGGGTGGTCATCTTGGGCCCAGGGCTCCGTTGGCTCGGCGTATTTCCAGGGTGGATCCTGAGGTTTCCCTGAAAGGAGATCTCTCCTAAGCACTCAGATGCTTTAATCTCCTTCACCCTCCCAGGAGGCCGGGGAGGCAGGGGAGGCCAGGCTCAGAGCAATTAAGCGGCTCTCAGCCTGGGGAGCTGCAGGGCAGGTGGGAGGGGGAGGCTCCGCGCTGTGCAAGACCTGAGGGGCCCCCTCCCATGCGAAGGCTGCCAGCCAGGGGTGTTCTGCGGTCAGGCCACCCCGTCCTGGCAAACCTCCTGGGGTGGGCACCCCGTTGCTCAGGCCCCCCTTGCCGCTCTGGGGCGAGGCGAGGTCAAGGCTGCGAGCCTGGGTTCCAACCTGTCACCCCGCGCTGGTTTCCCACCTCTGGGTGTCGGAGTGGCTCCCCGGTTGCCGGTCCTGCAGGCCTGACTGCCCACAGGATGCAGAGCTGCCTCCGCCCCCCTGGTGGCCCTCTGCCCTCCCTGACCGGGCTCCAGGAGCTGAGGGCGGGATTCTGGGACAGTCTGAGCTGGGCATCGGCTGCCTTTCCCCCGCTCCTCTTCCAGAGCCGGTGGTCAGCTGCGTCTCTGCAACTGTTCATCTCAGACTGTCTTTGGGGATACTCAGTGAGGGCCTCCCGAGTGGACCCAGGACTGACCAGAGGGAGTCTTCTCTGTGAGCAACAGGGAGGGGCTGTACAGTCCTGCCGGGAGGCCAGGGCCCCCACCTGGCAGGGGCAGCCCTGGGGGCCCCACTCCCCCAGGGACCCCAGGCCAGTGGGGCCCCCCAGTGCGTGCCCTTTTGTGACCGGCTGGCTTCCCTGAGCACAAGGTCCCCAGGTCCATCTGCCCTGTGACAGGGTCAGAATCCCCTCCTTTCTTAAGGCTGAACTGTGTGTCCCCGCTGTGTCCCATTGTCCTGCCCTCCCGTGAGTCCCGGGAACCTTGGCCACTTCCCCCTCAGCTCTTGGAGGAGCTGGTGGCGGGGACCTGCTCCCAGCGCAGGGCGAGCTCCGAGCCTCGTGGCATTTTAAATATTCATTTGTTTGTGTGGCTTGTCAGAAGGCACACGGCTCTGCCTGGTCCTGTTTCGCTTCTCTTTAGTCCCCCGCCGTGTCCCCAGGGCCTGGGAGCCCCTGCCCGGTGCTCGCCCTCGGGCCAGGGGTTAATGGAAGTCCCCGTTAGGGACGCGCGGTCCTCGGGTTATTTCCACCACCTGAGCCGTCGTCCTCCTCTGATTCAGTCTCATTTTGCGGTGAAAAGAAAAGGAGGTGACAGGTGACGGGTGGGGAAGGCCGTTCATTCCGGAGAGGAAATTGGATGGCTGGATTCCACCCTCGCCGCCCTGCGCCCGCCGCAGGTCCCCGCCGGCGACAAAGCCGGCCGCCCACACCCAGCCTCCCCCGGGTCTCATTAAACAGGCGGCGCTGCACGGATCGATGCCAGCCAAACGATGACCAGTTGTGGCCCGCAGTCCCGGAACCGGCTCGCCCTGCTCCTGTCCCTGCTGTTCTCCGCAGGTAAACCCTGGAGGCGGGCGGGAGGGGCGTGGTCCGCGCCGCCAGCCGGGCGCCGCCCTGGTGCCCTCCGACCAGCTCACGCCCATGGCGGGCGGTGAGGACCTACTGTGCACAGCACCCTGCTCCCTCGCCCGGGTGCTCGAGGGAGAGTCCGAGGGGCCTTTGCGCACGGCCCTGCCCGTCCGCCAGGCAGCTCAGGTCGCCCGCGGTGTAGATAAGGACACTGAGGCTCCGGGCTCACTTGCCTGAGCCAATACAGCAGGCTGGGGGCTGGGAACCTGGCCCAGGCAGAGCCCCGGTACTGGGGCCACCCCACGGGTGCCACACCAGCTCCCCACGATGTCCCCTATCAGACTCCCAGTTACAAAGATGGGCATGCACCGCTCCGAGCAGGGGCTGACCAGAGAGGCCTCCCTTGCCCTCAGCAGAGGGGCGGCCCAGCACACCAGCCAGCGCCCGCTCTGAGCAGGGCCAGTGCCGTCTCTGCCGGAGGCTTCCTGTCCTTCCTGCTCCTCTTCTGTCCACTGTCTCTGCCTCCGACTCTGTTTCCTCTCTGAGCCACTGATGTCCCCTGGTGGTTTCCAGCCCCCACCACGCTGCTGGGCACAGCTTAGAGGGAGGCCAGGAGGGGCTGGGAGTGGGGGTCCCCAGGCAGAGGCTTCCCATGCATGGGCTCCTCTGGTCCTCACTGTCCCCTGGGGCAGAAGAACCTCTGGTCTCCTCCTACGAATGAGGAAAGGACTCTGAGCAGGAGGCAGCTGCCCCGTCAACTCCTGCTGTGTGAGGAGGGGAGCCGGGCACTGCCCTGAGCCAGCACAGCCTGCT